>NW_012130108.1:2201533-2205411 GCF_000143395.1 Atta cephalotes | reverse complement strand
ATATATAATTTGTTTTTCACAGGGATGAAATTCTCTCTCAGCTGGAAAACCATCGAATTCTATTGATAGAAGGTGATACAGGTTGTGGCAAAACTACACAAGTACCTCAATTTATATTAGATGCTTTCGCGAAAAATGGTAATGCTACAGATTGCAATATATTAGTATCACAGCCTCGTAGAATTTCGGCGATCTCTTTGGCAGATCGTATTGCGTACGAAAGAAAAGAGCACGTGGGAGATGTTATAGGTTTTCACGTGAGACTAGAACAAGCATTGCCGAAGGAACCCGGTGCGATAGTTTTTTGCACCACTGGTATGCTACTGAGAAAATTGCAGACCAATCCTAGTTTAGAAGGGTGTTCACATGTTATTTTGGACGAGGCGCACGAACGCCAGATCGATACCGACATGCTAATGACTCTACTCAAGAGAGTCTTACAGAAAAATCCTAATTTAAAAGTACTAATAATGTCGGCGACTATAAATACGCATATATTTCAACAGTATTTCGATTGTCCCGCTGTACGAATACCTGGTAAACTGTTTGCCGTAAAAATGCATTTCTTGGAGGATATCGAGCATTTACCAAATATCCAGAGATACAAAACATATGTACCCAAAAATCGCTATGAAAATGATGAAGTCGAAAAACTTTCAGTTGATATTGAAAAAATAGTACAAGTCATAAAATGGATCTCGTCGCATAAGCCGCCCGGTGCTATTTTGTGCTTCTTACCAGGTTGGAATGAAATCGTGAAGGTGCAAAGCATGCTCGAAGATACATCGTCCTATAATGAAAAACATTTGATTTTGCCGATGCATTCCAAAATATCACACAACGAGCAGCGAAAAATTTTTCAACATATACCGGAGAATGTACGGAAAATTATCTTGGCCACGGATATTGCTGAAACAGGCATTACGATTAGTGATGTAGTTTACGTTGTAGATTCTGCCTTACGAAAAGAATCTCATTGGGATAATAACAAAGATTTACTTAGTATAAGGAATTGTTGGGTTTCTCGAGCAAACGTTCTGCAAAGGTAATTATCAAGAATAAACAAATTATATAATTTCGTTATTTACATTTGGGAGGAGCATAAAAAGGAGCATTTAAAAAATTGCATTTAAATGTATATATTATTTTGAAATTATTTTACATTGAGATGGTAATTAATTTGTTATGCAGGAAAGGGAGAGCTGGACGAGTTAAACCTGGTGAAAGTTTTCATTTAATTTCAAAGAAAGAATATGAAAAATTACAGGCGCATCCATTACCGGAGTTATTATGCAATCCATTGGAAAAAGTAATACTTAACAGTAAAACATACACGGACGAAAAGGCGGAGGAATTTTTTAGTGGATTTCTGGAACCGCCTACTTCAACTGCAATACGAAAGGCAATAAGAACCTTAATAAATCTCGGAGTTATAGATGATGAAGAGAATCTTACGGCTCTAGGCAAACGAATGGCACTATTCCCAACGCATCCTAAATTTAGTAAAGCCATGGTATATTCTTCTATCTTCAAGTAAGTATAAATAGTAATATACATTTGAATCAATCTTTTGATTATTTTTCTCTATTCTAAATATTTCCGTTTTAACAACAGCTGTATGTATCCTGTGATAACGATAGCAAGTCTTTTTTCTGGTGAAGATAATCTTTTTTACGATATACTGGATCACAAGCTTCAAATTAGGCAAAATAAAAGAATGTACCATCCATCTAGCGATCATATTGCAATAGCATGGATATTTAAACAATGGGTCAATTTTAATGAAACAGCTCCACATTTAATAAGAAAATTTTGTAAAGACATGATGATACGGCCAATCAGAATACAAATATTGAATCGTAAGTACAAAGTATATAAAAAAATTATTGTTGAATTACTTGTGTGTATTCATTAAATCAAATTATCCATACAATCAATAAAATCTCGTTTTTAAATTGTACGAAATTATAATTTTGCAGAAATACGAAATACATTTATCCAACAGTTGATCCAGTGTCGCATGTTGAGCAAAACTCTATTGCATGATCACGATCGCAATAAATCTGATATAGCAAACAAATTTGAAAATAATGACGAATTAGTGCGAGCTATATTATATTCTGCTACGCAACAATTGATAGAACATAAAGATTCGGGATATAAGAATGGAATTCTGAGAAAAGGCGTTAATGAACTTCGAACACAGTAAGTAAATTTTATATTCGTAGATTCAAGTTTAAAGATCATTTATAACATTATCGTTTATAATCATCATTTAATTTTATTTTTAAACAGACATCATGTTAAAGTAGTAATTTCGGGGGAAAGTGTTAATTATAAGCGGAAAGTTTGGCCGAGTTCTTTCTTAACATATTTTAATGCTGCGCACTGTGATGTAAGACGTAGCACGGTGATTCGTGAAACAAGTATAATATCACCTTTGACAGTATTACTTTTTAACCAAAAAAAGGTTCAGTGTCATGAGGTAATTAAATAATTAAATCTTATGATTCAATACAGCAGTATAAGGAAGTAAATAACATTATACAATTTATAATACATTTTTCGATTTTTAGTTAGATGATAACAAGGTAAAACTTGTAATTAATGTCAATGCGCATCAAACTGTAAGATTTGTTTGTGATAAAGAGTGAGTATTTCTATATCTTTTTTTCCTGTTTAGTATGTAATATATAGCATATAATAATCTGTTTAAATCTTTGTTCTTTTATCTAGAACTGCTAATGTGCTCTTAGAATTTAGAAATATTGTATGGTCTCTAGTACAATACTTTTTAGAGACACAAGGATTCGATCATAGAAGTAATCTTAATTCGAAACAAATATTAGAGTACAAAGAGGAAGTGTTTGAAACTCTTGCGGAGACTCTGAAAAAGGCGTCTGAATCCATAGAAAATAGATATATAGAAGAAATCTCTTAAATTTACAATAATATAAATGTATACAATAATAACCTTAAAACTGTAATATTATCTCAATCAACATATAGCTACTTGTAATTTATTCTTATTGTTATATACCTATTATATGTATATTTGTGTACAAATTTGTCAAAAATAACGTATATGGATTGACAGCTTTATACAAATATATTTAATAGAATTATTAGATAAGTAATAAATTATTTAATAAAAACAATGCTAGAGATTCTTTCCATCAGTATCTCCTCCATGTCCATTTCTATATTGTGTGCTCGCATTTTTCACGATTTATGAACATTATTTAAACTGAAATTACCAACGATGTTGAATTAAAAAATAAACGAAGCATCATAAGAACTATAAAAAAAATAATTATAGATGAAAAAAGCGGCATTAATTAAATAACAAGAGTTACAGTTGCAAATCAAAAGATTGTGTGTTTACAATATTACAATTATACTTACACGACTGATGAATTTTTATAAGAGGGAAGATGTGGAATACATATTTGTAGGAGTAATGCACGTAATAAATACTACATTTTCCCATTAACAGTTTTTTTATAAAAAACAGTAAGAATTTGTTATATATATGTACAATCACAATATGATGCTTTTCGAAACTAGGACAACAACGTCGCTTCGATAAATGTTATAAGACACTTAACAATATTTTGTCTCGCTGTAAAAAAGTCGGAATTAATTTAATATTTAATATTTCATTAACAGACATATTGCTCTCAAATCTCTTCTAAAATGTGTAACTTTATTTTGTGCGAAGCGCTCTTGATGTACCCAAAACCTACCGACACCACCTCACGCCAAAGTGGCCGAGTAATATAAAAATTTCCCATAATCTTTTATGCTACGTTATGATCACTTTCCGAGCGTTTAAACAAGATACAGAATCCGATTTGAAAATCTCAATAATGATCTAT
>NW_012130108.1:2189569-2201128 GCF_000143395.1 Atta cephalotes | reverse complement strand
TAAATTAAAGTACTCTCTTGTACTCGTCGAAAATAATTTAACGTATCATAACGACGATAATATATTAGTATATATTACTTATTAATATACTACTAAATAATATATATATATATATATATATATATATATATATATATATATTAAAACAATATCGCAAAATAATGTTAAATAGTATAGATACATTAAATTAACAATATATATTAAAAATCTATCTCCAATATATACATTTGGCAGGTACATGGAAGCGTGCGCTTCTAATATTACAACAACTTTAAAAAATAGATAGAAATATATTAATTTGAAATAATTATTAAATATTAAATATAAAACTTTTACAAACAAAATAATAACATGGAAAAATATATTACTTCGTTTTAATGCAAAATCACTTGGAGTATAAGCGATAAATAAACCTTAAATACGAAGATTAGCATAAAATAAAAAGTATAAAGATAAGTTTACTACTCATAAATTATGTTGCACGATACATACAATTCTTACATTAATATTATATATTTTGTTCCAACTTGTATAGTAATTGACTTTATTAATTGATTAATAAAAAAACGACGAAAATATTTCAGTAATGTTCCCAACTATTTTTTAATAATCATCTATAATAATTTTGATATCAATTAAAAATATGAGAAATAACATTAGCATGTAATAATATCAGGAAATTATATAAAATACTAATACCTTTTTGGCAAGATATCATTACTCTTGACTTATTTACATAAATTATTTAAATTATTCTCCAACGTAACTTCTTTAAAGGAATAAATCTTCTTCAAAAATGATGGTTTAAAAACATCGCTCAAAAAAATAATTAAATCATTCATAATAAAAAATAGCTTAATAATTAATTAATTATTTATCTTCGTTCTGTCCTCCTATAGAAAAAAATCTTTGCGTACTTCGTGAGTATTCATAATAATTATTGTAATACATTAAAAATGTATCGTGTCTATTTAATTAATTTATTTGTGCAGTTTCTTTATTACGAACTAATATTGCACTTCCGGCCGATGATGCATTCAGCATATCGTTTCGATTGCAGCAACTACAATAATTTTCGATCGCATTAACTGTAGTCAATCAAGAAAAATATATACATAAGCGTTTTCATCGTTACCTATGATAAAAATATTATCACTTTCTTCATTGAATTATCGTCATGCCTTCAAAAAATTAATAAAAATTAATAAATATAAATAAATACATAAGTGTATGCATTTGTAAAAAATTATTTTACAAAGCAATTATGAGCAATTGTTATCTCTTTCATATATATATGTTTTAAAATTAATCTCAAATCGATATTGAGAATCAGTCATACCTATATTAATAATAATATCGAAATATGTCTCTCGTAAAAATATTTTCGACTTCTGCGTATATTTTAGCTTACAAAGATATTAATATAAAAAAATATTTAGCATACGCGGAAGTCTTTCAATTGTTTCTTTAAATGAGCGAAGATAATATATCATTTACCCGCTTGATGAACTTTTAAGCGCGCACATGGCGCTTTGTGTGTTTAACTGTAATATTTATAAAACTATCATGTAAACTATCTATCTTAATAAATTTATTACTTCCTTTCTATACTGGCCTTGAAACTTTTTTGCAAACGTATAAAATTTATTCAACGATTAAAATTTTTAATTTCATTTTTCACGAATTTGTATCCTTCAAAATTTATTCATGAAAAATTAATATAATGCAATCTGTAATACAAATATATTCTGTTGTTTTTCTGTTTATTAATATAGGACTCGATGTTTTGATAGTTTATCTAGTACGATGGCAAATCGTTTTTTGATTTTCACTTGTGCACTAAAGGTAATGTTACATTGCATCTTAACATTGCCACGATACGAATCTAGTACAGAAAATACATTAAAAACAATTTCAATAAAAAGTTGTTACGATTTTTATGAGATTTGACATTACTACGTAAAAGATTTACATATAACGATATGTGCTCTTAATTCTAACTAATCGCCTTTTCGGTATGGCATATCCACATTTCTTTTTTCATTGCTCTTTTCATTGTTTATAATTTTTTTATTAATAAAGATAGGTTCATTTTCTTGGTATCGTTATATTCTTAGCATTTCACTATTTAGAAAGTCCGGCGCGATTTTCGAATTATGCGCACTATTAACAATATAGCTGAGATAGATATATCATATTTTGAGGCAAGGAATACAAAGAAATAATGAATTATAACGAATTTTATACTTAAAAAAAAATTATAAGATTTAAAAAATAGATCGCTGCCTTCTAAAAGTTAATATATTATACATCTATTTTTCCTATAATAGACATTTATATATACCAGAATAAGGTAAGAAAATTCTTAACAATTAAAATAGGTCATTATAATAAAATATATATTAAATAAATTTTTGAAATTAAACAAAAAAATTATTTATAATAAAAATTATAATTAATTAATTATTTTATCTTTGTGTCATCGTTTTTCCTATAAAAATTATCTTTGCAAATTTTGAAAGTGTTTCACAAAAGGTAAGTGTTACAAATAATTTTAAAATTATCTTTCTTATATCAACAATTTTACTCGATTAAAATGTCAGCATCGAGATACTGTCCTATAGATCCTAGGACAGAGGACTTTTGAAGAGATCAAACTTCGATTGGATTTTGACTGCTTTTACGATACCAATTTGTTGCATTGACCGTTACAAGGAGGCAATATAGTGACAAGACTCTCGGTTTCACTGTCACTACTGAAATTCGCTCTCTCCAAAACCACCGTGGTCTCACTCTTCGCATCGAATATCGGCTGGTAATATGACGAATTCTTCGCTCCAAGATCCACACCGGAATCAGCGCTCTTGGAGATTTCTGACAGTCTGCGAAAATTGCCGAAAAACACGCTGTCGGTGCCGACGCTCTCGGCACCGCTCTCGCTAGCGCCGTCACACATAGATTCAGTCTCGTCAGTCTCCTCAGACACACTACTTACCTCGTGCTTCAGCAATCGTTTGTGCGAACCATTACTGTCTGTGCTACTAAGGTAGCCACTGTCCTCAACCTTCGTATGACCACGTCGATTGTCCATCAACGGCAGCATGTTTGAGTTGGAATCACAGCTCTTCGAGAGACCTTTCATCAATTGTCTTGTTTTGGAGCCGTTCTGCGCCCTGCTGTTGTTGAGAAGTTTATCCTTATCTTCCCGACGACGCTCAACACTCCACGATCGTGTTCTTGAATTTCTTCCGGAACTTCTGTGATGAGAGGAGCCAGTGATCGATCGTTTCTCTCTCACTACCTTTGTTTCTCGCACAGAGACTTCTTCCTTGTTGGAATCGATATGTTCATAGAACCTATACCTGTTCTCAGGAACTTCGATTTCGATGCGCGTCTCGCACGGGCAGTCCCTGCAACCATTCGTCACGGTACATTCGCCTGTTCTCTCACTGAAGAACGTCGTTCCTGTTAAGAGAACGTTGTCTTCGCGATGTTTCTTATTGTGAACCTCATACTTCACGACGTCGACTTGAGTCTGCGATGAGCAGAGACAGGTTTCGTTCCCTACATGATATCCGTCAACTTTCGGGACAGGAGCGCCGTTACTGGTTGTAGGGTCACCCGCTCCGACAGGACTCCCGTCCCAGGCGTTTTTTGATGGAGATAATGGCGGAAGTCTCGCGTTTTCGACACGTCGCGGTGGCTTCGGTCGCTGGTAGATCTCCTCTTCCGTGGGTGGCAATGGCACCACGTCCGGCTGATTGTGTGGTTGCCGTTGTCTCTTTGCTTGTCTGCTGTCTGGCGTCAGGTACTTGCACTTTTTCCATGTGGCAGCGTCATCGGGCTCGCTGTTAATTTGCAATTCAGGGTCATGACCATTCGTCAATTGCGGGTCCTTCATACCCGACTTTATTCTCGCTTCGTAGATCTCCCGTAAACTGTTGGGGCTGCGTTGTAACGTGGAATTCTCGTCACGGAAACTACCCCTGCTCTTGAGAAGGATCTGAGGCGGTCGCTCCAACGAATCCACATAAATCTCGTTGGCAATTTCCCCTCGGTTGTACTGTATGTCGTCGTTGATCCGCAGCTTCATCGGCTTTCGATCCAACGTGTCTGGCTCGTATTCAGACTCGTCAAGCTTCACGTAGTTTTCTGGAGAGTCCTGGACCTTGATGGTCAGATGACCCGGATTCTCCGGCTCGTATTGGATTTCCGGACCACTGTCGTCACTGCAGGTTGGGCTGGCATAATCATCGTTCACGTAGACTTCACTCACCAACGAGTACGTCTCCAACCGCTGGCTGCTGATCAGCTCTGGCAGACTATTGTAACAATTTCTCTCGAGAACCTGATTGCTGAGCTTCGACATCGTCATTTCGCCGGTACGCGTGTTGATCACGGCATTTTGCATCGTTAACTCCTCGTCCATTGGCAAAGCCGTGGATAAGGCCGGACTCGATTGGTTATCCGTCGATGACTGATCCGGCGACGTCGATGACTTCCGATTACACTTAGAACGTTCCAGACTGTCCACCTCGTAATCGCTGATCATCGTGGTATGATTAGAAGATCTGGTGTGATGATGATCCAACGCCTTCACGTCTACCATCTCGCGTATCACAGCGTCCATAATACGTTTTGCAGTGTTCTTTGCACCGGGTAACTCGTTAATCATATCTGGGAGTTCTTTCTTCTTCAATGATGGCACGCATGGCGCCTTCGACTTTCTCGATCGTTTCGGCGCGGGATTGCTCTGCGATTGCTGAGATCGTGATTCCTCCGATTTGTCCGTATTGCTGGATGATCTCTCCGTTTTTGCCGACTCGTCCTCGCTCTTGCTGTTCCTATCGTCTTTCACGCTCTCTTTCGACTCGCTCTCTATGACCGCGCTCTCCTCCATCTGCTTGATAAATGAATTCTCAATAGCCTTGCGGACTTTCGCATTTATTGCATCGTTACCGGCAGTGTAATGGAACGGTCTATTATTCGCCCGCTTGCCACGGCCGCAACGATCGTACTCGGATCTCTCGAACATGGACCTGGTCGATCGTCTGGATACGCTGTAACGATCGTCGTTCTCCAGAATCTCACTCCTGGCGGTGATATTCTGGAAGGTCTTCAGCATCGGTGGATTGTCTTTCCATGATGACATCGATTTACCGACTAAATTCGCACGATCGTCCGGATCACCAAAATCGCGTCTGGCCAACTCCTTCAGGTACTCTAGATTTCTAGCAAATGTTCGGGCGTTCTCCTGGAAATTCCTACGCGTATCTTCGGCGTCTCTCCAACGACGCTGCGGTGGTCGCACGTCTTCTAACCAGGCGCGCACTTTGCTTTCACCATGGCTGGGCGAATCAGGAACAGGAAGGGCGGGAAGCAGCTGAGGAGACTCGCTGCAACCGGGACATCCGGTGCACCGTTGGGACTTGCGTGATTTGGTGACCGAGCCGCCCTGGACGGAACTTGGGGTCGTTCTCTGTTGAAGCTTGCTTGATTTTGCTGATTCGCATCGTTCGGAACTGCTCTCCTCTTCCGGAATACCTGCGTGTTAAATTTATCCTGGTAATAATGACAGAGCGAAAATAGCGAATTAATTATTTCTAATTACAGCTAGCGAGTGAAAGTCAAGTCACGCTTTTGCGCGTTATAAAATACTTCACGTGCTTTCCATTGGTTGCATGAAATTCGCTCATGCGACTATGAATACACGAAGAATTCAAGAAATCAAGTGCGTGCGAAACCGTAGGAATAAAATAAGAATAAAATTGGAAATCTTCAGTTGCAAGAACGCGAAAAATGTGGAAAGTTGAAATTGAATTGTTCTTTCACGATTTTCACTAATTTCTTTATTTCTCGCATGAAGAATCAAGAAATATGATTTAATTAATTATTAAGATGATTTAATTATTTTATTGGGAAAAAGTTTCTTTAAAAGTTGTGGTAAAAAGACTTTTTCAACAACTCATATATTTTATTTTTAAAAAATTGACAATTACATCACTTGATATAGCAACGTTTTAGCTTTAAGAATCTGCATTTATAATTGCGACACGATGATTTTTAACGGAGTTACGAGCAATAAAGTCAGAATGTTTCTTTTTACTTAATCCGTGAGTAATTCAGGAACAAAAAATTGTAGGAACAGTTTTAAAAAATGATTTTGTAGGAGAAGCTTCAAGTTTTCATGATAGATAATCGAAAATTTTCTTGAATTTTTTTTGGGCTATAGACCTACAAAGTGAAAAAAAATGTTTTAGCTTATAGTTTTCTATATGTAAAAATTACAAAACTTACATAAATTCAAAAAATATAGTAACCATTCGACAGTGAAGATTTCAAGCTTTAAAATCCTTTTTCTTTTAATTTTGATCATTTTTGACGAAGATGAGGAAAAGAGCTTTTTATCACTTTGTAAAAAGACTTTTTCCCTAATCCAATATATTCAATATCTTTTGAATTACAAACATTACATCTTCTACACATTATTTAGAATCATCAATCAAAGCTCCTTTTGTCTTATTACTTATTTCAAATAATTTCTCTTTGAAGAACACAAACGTACTCACCATTGAGAATAGGAACAAATCTTTTTGCAGCCATCTTGTGCTTGGCAATGGAGATGACTTCTCGAATTTTGAGCAGGAACTCGATGGCAGCCGGAGGTGGGGCCTAGAAAAACGCCGGGCTGTTTTCAAATTATCTTGTCGCTGGTCAAGTGCGTAAGAACGTAGACGAATCGAACAGACGTCGAGGGTACGTCCATTAAAAGCATTCCAGACTTCGAAAACGCACGGATGACTAGCGCGAATGGAAAATAAGCAACATTTTTCTCCCTTCCCCGTCGGGTTGCCCCGTTAAGCAACTCACCAGCAATAGCTGTCGATCGAAGTACGCGGGATTGAAGTACAATTTTCTCCGTTGAGCACCTGGAAGAACCGGTACATCTTGCTGATGCGGATTTTCAGCCGTCTCCACGACCCGTACATCCTCTTCCGGTAACCTCTCACCAAGAATGGAACCAGCGGGGAAAGGCCCTTCTGATTGCTCCAGATACACGCAATGCGGATGAATGATCGCCGATGTTATTTGCTGAAGAAGTGACATCGTTGATCAGTAAGCTCGATGCGAGAGAGCGGGATAATTTCATAATTCACAAAATCACAATTGAATCGGACATTACGAATTATGAACCTTACCTCCTAAATCCTTCAAATCGGTTTTACAATAGTCAATATTTGTTAACAACATTATCACTGAGATTACTTGGCACGAGACTAGATCGTACAAGAAGTCGACTTCTTCTGGCAACGATGAGACTTATGCTCGCGTTGTTTCAGTGAAGAAAAGAATTGCGCTATACGTGAAGACTGGAAACAGTTCGCAGAACGCGCTGAAATCGCGGTGCGTGGTATTCTAACAACCGGTATACAGCGTAAAAGTGGGATGTACCTCACCTACTTGGAATGGTACGGACTAACGGAGCGCAAAACCAATGCGCTAATTGGATGCATTATTAAACACAAGCGGTGATCTCGGGAAAGAAATGGATTATATTCTACAAAGATCTCGCGAATCGCGCAAAGAGATAACCGAGCAATTTCGTTGCTTGCGTTTGAATAATTACGTAATATCCTCGGAATTATGTAAAACTCATCTAATTACGATAGAACAAATATATCTACAATCTGCTTCTGATAAATCAAAGATTATCATATTTCTTAATCGTTCAGAAATGAAATCTACTTATGTATGATGTGCACGAGGTAACTTTCTTAGATAAAATTACTCAATTAAATTTAGAGGATAATTTGCTAGGAAATTGATTGAGAAGTAAAAGTTGCACTTACATTTTCGAAACCTTGCTCATTATCGCTCGCGGGAAGATCTTCGCCTAAATCACTCTCGGTGAGTCCGCTATTAGTGTCGCTCTCGAAATGTCTCGTGGCTGTCAACAGCGGATTGCTCTTCACCAATCCACCACCGTCTCGACCGCCGTCAAGAGTGATGTCTGCTTCTTCGATGGATTTTGTCTTTGCCCTTCTGCTGTGTAAATATAACGATACGCTGGCTATGTATATGAGAGCCAAGATGACAGAGGAAAGACCGATGGCGGTGTATTCCGTAGCTGATAATCCATGCGACACCTGGGTCGTCGACGAGAACATTACTTCTCGTATGCCTGTTGTAAGAGAGAAATATACGTTTAACGAATCGTACTCTTCATGATGCTTGATACTCATTCTTTAGAACGTCCTCATTAGTAGATAAATATACTTCCACATATTTACACGTAAAATTAAATCAGTATTTTAATTAAATTTAAATTTGAATTTGAAATAAATATAGTGAATGTAATAAATAAAAAATAAAAATATACTGTAATAAATATATTTTAAAAGATACGCGTCTCTTTTTCATTTTCCTTAAATATTTATATAAAGCCTACTTTACAATCTATAATTTGTGTCAAATTTAAAAAAATAGTATTCTATTTATTATGAACTTATTATATTTTTTAATAAATAGACACATTTAATAAACATATATTTTATTTTATATCTATATTTTTTTATATATATTCTAATTTTTAATTGTTTTCTATATTACACATGACAAATAGAATAATAAATTCTGATTCAAATTATAAATTGGCACAATATAATTTTTTTTCTTATCGTACTGTTTTTTGACGGCGAACCGGCCACTCTAAAGGCTACGCAAGGTGTGAAAACCCCAGAGAATGTTGACTTCGGTGACGCGTCTCTGCAGACAAGCTTGGCTGTCACAACTCGTCCTTCTGCTGCATCTCTTAATCCAGCTTCGCCAATCCACTGAAAGATTAATTAATTGATAAAGTGATTAATTAATTAATTGATCATAATATAATTGAAAATAATGTCAAACTTTGTTACATATTTACTAGAAAATACAAAGTGTTTGCAACCTAACATAGGAAAAAGCGGTAAATAATAAATGAAAATGACATCAAATTAGTATAATCATCGTTTCAAATATGCAAAAAACGTCCTCCTTTAAACATCCGCGACCGCTGCAAGGACTAATTATTGATACAATATAGAGATAACAAACAGTAAATGTGATGATTGGATCGATTAGCATTTATATATTGCTTCGATATGAAGGAATTATCTCTTCATTTTTCTCGAACAGTGCCGCTCTACACGGATTAATTACGGTAATCTTCGATTACCGTAATTACATTCATCGAAATCGTTTAATTGTAAAATTTTAGTTCCGAAGGTTCGTTTAGTATATCTCGAGCAAAGATGATGCGGCTGAACCTGCGATTTGCGCTACAAACGAGCGATACGCAAATATTTCTCTCAATCATTCTCGGCGAGTGTGCTATCGCGGACTCCGTCCGTTACTGCCTAATTACGTGACTAATTGCAATTTTACACTCGCGCGTAGTGACAAAGCGACAAATTACTTTTCTCTTCCACCAACCTGGAGGAACGTCCTGCCTTCGTCTCGGAATAATCTGAAGGGCGGCTCGGCATCGGAGAGATTCCTCAGCTCGGACCATCCCGTTCTTCCCAATTGCTTGGCACCGGCAATCCCGCATACAGGAGTGGTCACACCTAGTTTCGCAAGGTAATTTATATACGTGTCAAGCGATCATGTAAAAGAAATGAGGCGGGGGATAATGAGCGAAATGAACGCCAACGGGAATTTTGTTGGAGAAGCGCTAGAATGAATTTTTATGAAGGCTATGCGGTAAGCTCTTAAATATTAGTCTTTTATCCTGAGAAAAAGCGATCAATTCGCTTTTCTTGTGTTAATATAGATCGTTTTGCCAATTACATTTTGCTTTATGCAAAAATGTCCGTCCACCCTTTTATGTAGAGAAAATGATATTATCTTTAAAAAATAGAATAAAAATAGAATTGTAGACTTGACTTCTGTACTGAACAGAATTCAAATCCAGAATCGAAATGTTTGCAGTTGACTTCGTTGGTAAGTACATTTAAATTGTTTTCGAATTAAATCTTACCGCTTTATACCTAATATTATTTATAATAACTAATCGCAGAAGCTCTTAGGAAATTGACTTATATTTGATTAGTGTTATCTTTGTCGAGCTAATTTTTATTTAATGCTAGTGATTTACCTTCGAAGCGAATCTCCGCGTGAGGATATATTATCTGGCCCCGTTGTGGTAAAAAAACATACGGTACTCTCTCCACGTTGCCATTGTTGTTGACAAAGCCAGCAACATTGCATTCTGAAAACATTGAGATATGTATTAAATCTGTTTAAAAATCGTATAAATTATTACAAACATTTATTGCAATATAACTCTCATTGCACTAATCAACAAAACTGATTATTGCATAAATCTATAGATGTATGATATGTTAATATTTATGTAAATCAATTTATTCAATAAAAAATGTAAGTAAGTATATGTATTGATCATTACATTAAAATTAATTAATTTATTTAGCATATTTTATCGCCGATTTAAATTAGATGTAATTTCTTAGTAAAACAATTAATTAAATTAATAAAAATAATTTCTAATCAACACATGTCAGGGTAGTTCAATGCAGAAAAATAATTACATAATTTTATATATTATAAAAAAAGAAGTTACGAGAACTTGTAAACTCTACAAATAAGTGTTTTTCAAGAAAGCATAGAATTAAAGTGACGACGACTAGTTTTTTTTTCCGTGCAATCACAGGTCCATTTTACCCAATAATTTCGGTGGATGCGCAAGACAGCTTGTAATTTCAGACAAAATATCGCCCCCGGCCGACCCCACTATTTTGCTCACATTTGAATAAATTACGAGGATCCGGCTTACATCGAAATCTCACAAGCCTCGAGGAAACGCGGCGAGCCTGCACGAACACGAACTTCGCGAGGAGAGCCCTGCAAAATCGGATCACATTTCCTTTTTTTTCTTTAAAAAGAAACTACAGTTCGGAAGTATAACGAGATGTCTCTGAGAAGACACGTTGTAATCACATGACAGGCTTCCCTGTACCGTAGTTCTGGAGCAGCAATTGCACGACATGAATGCGCCTCAAACATAATGTAACATATAATTTTTGAGTCGATAAAAAAAAAGAAATTTCGTTCTTCGAGAGCATTTAACAGAAAATAACTCAATATTAACATTTGCATTTCTAACAAATATTAACAAGTTATTATAATTTGAAATTCTTTGACAAAATGTAATTGAGTGATTATTGACATTATCAAAAATTGCAATTATTTAATTTGAATAATTATAAACTTCATTAAAGGAAAAAAAACTTGATTCTCTTTATTAAAATAATTTTTAATACTTGTAATAATCTGAAGAATTAATAAGCAATTAAACTTTCTGATCATAGAATTGTCCATTATGATATTAAATTGTTAAATTTAGAAAGAGAAATAGATTTTTTACTAAAAAAAATGGATATTAGATATATATATATATATATATATATATATATATATATATAATATATTNTATATAGTAGTGTAGTATAATAATAAAATATATNTNTATAGTATTAGTTATAATAACAACTAATAAAT
>NW_012130108.1:2177335-2189549 GCF_000143395.1 Atta cephalotes | reverse complement strand
AGTAACTAAATTTAAACTTTACTAGTATACTATATATTAGTCTACTTATAGTATATTAATTAGTTAATTAGTAAGAAGAATATTATTTAATTAAAATAAGTATATATATATATATATATATATATATATATATATATATATATATAAATATTCGTTGATTATATTAAACGGTGTTGATAATATTAAAATTAACGTACATAATGTTCATGTAATGTTTGTAATACAAATACAATAATAAAATTTTAATGCAAATTTATTCGCATTTATTGAAAATAAAGGTGTTGAATGAGTATTTTTTTCTCTTAAAATTGTGAATTAAACGGTTTCACAGAAGGGAGACGTTGAGGAATATTTATATCAGTCTGGAAGCGCCTCGAGTTCTCACAAATTTGGTTAACTGCATATTTGATTATGCAAACGCCTTCTTCGAATTAATCTTCGGTATTGATGCTTCCCGAACGGGACGAACATAAAATTCAATACCCTCCAATTTCGTGCGGCGCGTAATGCTCGGCGCAAAGTGTGTTTGCAATTTCTAATTTGTGCTATACATTATTGGATAAAGAGCGCAATAAATCGGCGACTCCGGTAGGGTCTACTGGATTTAATTACACTGTGGCCAGCGGTGCGCAAAACCTGTTTGTACGCCGTAGAAGAAGTCCGTTTGGCTGCGAACATTGCAAATTTACGTTCTCCATACTAAAGTTACGCCACAAAGGCCATCGATCGTTTATAAATAATGTATTAGTACTCCCGCAAGAATTCTGTAGGTGGTAATGCACGAAACTCGATAGTCAGATGGTAATATTTTTTTGTTCTGTGCGATTGGAATCAACATTCCAATTACAGAAACGTCATTTTGAGAATTACGTCATAATTTTCAAAGATGAAAAATTTTCTCTCTGAAGATAAAAGGTTTTTCTTTTTAAAGATAACTTAATTTTGTAAAACATGTATATCATCTTTTTCTGCAATTTGCAGATGTTAGAAATAACACACAAAATGTTTCATAACTCTATGCTTTTTTGTTATTTATTTATAGATATTAAATCAATTAATTTTTTTAAATCCCATACTAATTATTAGATATCGGATTTTTATGCAATTTCATATTTTTTAGGAAGCAGATTAGAAAATAATATAAAAATAGAAATTCGTCTTATTAAAAAAACATTTTAAAAATGCATATTTACTTATGCATATTTGTGCAAATTTACATATTTTATGCATGTTTGTAAAAAATATCTGTATAAAAATCCGAAGTTTACTATAATTATATGGAAAATTAGGTCTCAGTGAAATGAGTTATATAATTTTCACATACACAATATAGCTTATAATATAGTGAACAAGAAATGGACCAATAATGGATTTTTAAGCTATGGCATGTCAAAAGTACATATAAAGACTATAATATCAAATACTCTTAAAAAAGCAATTCACATTTAACAAAATATAAAGAATCTATGTCTATTCTTAAATTTTTGCCTCTTGAATGGCAAATGGCTATCATTCGTAAGTTCATTTCTTCGGCAATTACCTCGATAAACATTAACTTAGATAGCCAGGGAAAAAGTTCGGAAATAATCGGTTTCTACAACCAAAGTTGCGTAAAAAAAACGATATTCAGACTGATTTATGTTTATCATCAGCTATAAGGCGTAATTAATACCATCGCGGTAACATCGTCCACTCGATTCTCTCGATTTACGTACAAGGATTGGCTTACTTACTCCCGATGGCATTTCAGCTACGGGATCTGGGATCTTCGCGCGATTCAGCATTGGATAACGACCGGCTGATTAACGATCGCTAAGCTTACCCCGATAAAGCAAGAGTCAGCGAAAGCAGCGACAGTCTCAACCACGATTGAACTCTGACCCATGTAAGACGATGACGACGACTATGAATCCACGAAACTAAAAGCGGCATCCGGTTCTATATGAGCCAGGTGATAGATAGTGTCATCTTGTACGAAAGATATTGCCAGCTTACGGACGCACGGAACTTCGATAAGTCTGACTGCTTGTAGTTAGGTACGCACCTCCGCGCATTACGGCATTTCTCTCGTATTTTTGCGACGTTCGCGTGTTCCTCTGCCGGTATTTATAATAATTGATTATACGGGTCACCATATAGGTATATGTGGCGAATTAATTAACTGTGATTACATTATTTAACGTGAATTTTATCCTATATACATGTTTGTGCTTGTATTTAATGATAAAAACGTCTATTATTTTTAACATTGGAATCGCCGTATTTCGCTAGAACTGCTAATTTGTTAATTTCCTATCCACGTTTTCAATTAGTGAAAAGTTACTTTGGTATCATTTGTATCGTTAGAATTATCTGTGTTATATTCATATATTTTCAATATTCAAGAGTGTCAAATTTTCACTCTCTTTAAAGTGAGATTTATTCTTTTGGAATGAGATTTATTCTGAAAGAGTGAAATCTCAATTCTCTTTTTGAAATGAAGTTCCTGGTATTACACTCCAAAAAAAAAATTGAAATTTCAATCCTTTGGAATGAATCTCATTTCAAAAGAATAAATCTTACTCTAAAAAGAGTGAAAATTATTACTCTTGAACAAAAGTGGTAATATTTTCACTCTTTTTTCAAGGCTCAATATTCAGTCTCTTCGAGTGAGATTTTACTTCACGAGATTTAGAGAGTTGTATATTTAATTTTTTAAAAATTGAAATAATTATCAGAACCAAAATAGCATAATATCGGCACTTTTTAATACCTGAAATAAATAAACATCTCTTTCTTTTTATTTCTATAAAATTGTGCCACAGATATATTATACCTGTCAGCAAAAATAGTTAATGTTATCTAAATGGTAGATATTAAAATATTGCCTGTTTCTATTTCAAGTTATTACTTCAAACTTCATATGAGTATCATATAATACATACAAATTATTTTACGTCTACTATAATTATAGTCTCTAAAATTATGGAAGTACGTAATACCTGTGTAGAAAACTGTGTAAACGTCATCTATCATAAAGAAGATTGTATCACAGCGTCTCTTCGATAACACGTCGCGATAATCAGCAAATTAGTTTAACAAGTACTTACAGTCCAGCGAGATACTGCTGGGCGCTTCCTGCCGCGATGATGATTACGAAGCTAAACGTGCCGTATTACGCACATACATAACATTGATTATATTGATGATGGCAGTCGTAGTGCAAAAACACGAACGACTGAAACGCTTGAGAAATTAGAAATGGATCGATCAATTTTTTTTGATTTGAAGGTTTGTTGAATTCTTGACTTTTAACGGAGTTTTCCGACATTAGTTGTCTCAAGCTCAACCAATTTTCACCACGATCAAGCAATTTCAACATCGTAACCGTAAATTACGTTCCGCTGGATCGATTTGATGGTAATCTATGATGAAAGAAGCAGCGACGATTTCCGCGGTAATTTCCGCACCGAGCGTCGTCGATCCGAGCGAATAGACAAGATAGGCATAGAGATTCAGCATCGCGTTTTCAATTCGCAAAACATCCCTTCCAACGCATTACGCGTCAAGAAAGAGTCCTAACTACGTAACTACATCAAATCATTATCATTCAACGTCTGTTCCAGCGGCGGGCGCCAACCGGGAGGCACAACTTCCGGCTACCGCGGCGTATCGCGCGCGACTAGCCTTGACACCTGCTGCTGAGATTGACACAGGGAATGCAGTGTCATTCGTTTGATTAGTCGTGAAATTAATATTGAAGTATCACTTGAAGCGAGTTGCGAGAGATCTTTACCGGCTCGTTTAAAGAGAAAAATGTGGAAATTATTCAGGATATCAAATAAAATCCTTATTTAAATATATGAAAAAAATGCTTTGTTTAAATTCCTTACAAAAAATAATAATACTTCTCTCAAATATACGAATGTCAGTAATTTTTTTTATTAACAATGTTATGTATTTTTTTTAACTTGGAATTTAGTATTTTTTGTAAACAAATTGCATTTTACATTTTTTTTCTTCAGGAACTCTGTCATGAATTTGTGATCAAGATTTATCAATACAATTGATAAAAACGAAAATTTTAGTATTCTACAATCACAAGATTATACAAATTCCTTATCCTAAAATTCTATAACCTTCCTTAATTTCCAGACAAAATTTCATGATTTTTCCCTGATTTTCAATAATATTTTGAAATTTTTCACCCTGATTTGGGCAAGAATTTTTGACAAGAATTTTAATTTTCTAAAAAATTCTTTCATAATTCCTTTTCTCTGATTTCTCTAATCCTTTCAATTTCCCTAACAATTCTCTGATTTTCAATTTTATGGCAATCTAAATCAGATCATCGGAATAAAAACTTCTTTTCGTTAACACGCTTAATTGATTATGGACCTGAAGCAGAAACCGGATCATGTATCACTATCTGCCTTTCTCTTCGAGGGAAATCAGCACTGTTGTATTGTTTCTTGCGGTACTTCTTCTATCGGCATTATGGCGCACCGATGCAAATGCCACATGGTTGCTTTCTCGTTCTACTGTCATTGGTAGCACAAGTTATTCTCGCGAATCGTTTATTTATTAGTTGCAAATCAGGCGTGCATGGCCTTGGGAAAAGCCGTACGAGAGTCACTTGACACGACCGCTTGACCCTGAGAAGCTAACATGCGGTCTTCCACCTTAGTTCTACCGATTCTGTAATGTCTATGTACCACGCGGAAACGTATAATTTTCAAAGGGTGACAAGAGCGATACGCTTTTCGTAAAATACGTTGCAGTTGGTAGATATTATCTTAACTCGTAAAAATCTTTCAGAATGTAAACATCTAGGATAAACACAGGACTTCACTCGGGAAGGATTAACCGGAAAAATTCAGGTGGAAAAAACATGGTAAATTCCCGATTTTACCTTTCCGGATTTTACTCAATGACATAAAACTAGTATAAACTATAAAAATAACTAATATAGGTAATATTAAAAATATAGAGATAATATAAAAAATATAGATATTTATATACTTTATCCAAAAAATATGTTTGCTTTAATTAATAAATAATATTAATCAATGATAATTAAAGAAAAACAAAACTAATATATAGCAATGAATCAATAGTAATGAAATATCTTATAATAGTCTTTTTAGTTTAAATTACAAAACTTTGATAATACAAATGTTTTATTTTAATTATAGTTTCATAAGAAAAACATAACAGAATTAAAAATTATCAACATTCGCGTTTACTATTCAAGATCTTGTAACGAAAAATTAACTTATTTGTTATATCAATATCCAATTTTTTACGTTTTATTTTTGATAAAACGTAAAAACTAAAATTACTAATAATATAAATTTTATATTTAAAAAAATTTTTTATATTTTGTTTTAAAAAACAGATCACTTTTGCTGATTTTTTTCCGAAAAATATTATTTTTAAAAAATATTATTTAACTTTATTTTTGGACTTTATTCAAAAAATATATGTAGAATCCTCGGATTCGAGTGAATCGTTCGACAAAGAAAAATAGATGATCCGATTTATTCTTTCCTGTGAAGATTTATTTGTCATTGCGGCGCCGAAAAAATAGTTGCCGTGAATAATATTCACCATAACAGCCAAGTGTGTTAATAGCGCTTCGCCTCATGGATTATGGCGTCAAGTTATATCTTTCTGAACCGTCGCATTCAGGCATGCGTGCACATTAGTCAAGTCAGCAGCTTGGGAAAGGCTCACCGAGGGGTGCACCTTTCTGCGAACCTTGATTTTCCATAATGACCCCCCCATCAATTATCGTGATTTTTCTAGGTGTTACTTGCGTTACCGGTCGCGCGAAATCTGCGGCGCACCTCATTCTGCAGGGTAAGGGAAGACGAAAACACGAATTTTAACATATAAGCGGTGATATCGAATCGTTAGGTAGAACGATGTTCTCTCGTGTTCCCAGGAACATCAGTCGCATGGAATTTATGATGCTGCTCCTCACACAAATCTTATTATTAATCTCTCTATATCCATTAATTGTATAAAAGTCGTTTGTCCCATTAAAATCCATATCATTAATTACTAGAAATATACAGATAAACAAGTTGACTTTTTTGTATTTTCTCCTAATTTCACATATTTTCATTCCAGTGGGATAAAAACTAAGTAAGCTGTATACTTTACTTTGTACAAATGTTCTATTTTAATTTAAATATTAATGTAGATAAAATAATAACATATAATTAAAGAATTATATTAATATTAGAGATGAGAAGATAATTACAACGAATTTTCTCACAGTGAATCAGACCCAATTTAAAACGATATTTCCGAAACGCTTAAAATCATCATCACTTTATTCATTCCAAAAGATAAAAACTAAAAACAAGCTGTCGTCATAGTGTATATCCTTTACGAGGACAAATATTCCACAGCAATCTGTTCACTCGTGCATTCGTTGCCACAGTCTGAGAATGAGAATTCCATTCGTCCTCCAAAGCTGAAATTCCATTTCACATCCTCATTTATTTACATGATTGCTTCTCAATATACGCCTATTCTTATTCTCACATTATCTACATTTACTAATTTGCGACAGTCAAACGTACTTATACATATATTTCGTTTCCTATAAAAGATTCTATAAACCGTTATTCGCATAATTGATCAATTTTTAAGTCAATCGAAAATTCATTATTCATGAACGCAACTATATAATACTACACACGAAGTAATCGATCGAATGTAAGAATTAATGACGATGCTTTCCTGAAATCAATTCCATCCCATGCGCGACAAAAACTTTAATCTGTTCGAGATCTGGTCTTCGATGTGCCGCCGATCCATCTTCAGAATCAATATAAATCGCACAGTCATCGGCAACTCTGTCGTTTTAAATAACAGTGTTCATCTAGCATTAGCATCCTGATGATTTAAGGTCCCCTACGATGCGCGATTGGATCCAGAGAATCCATCTTCGCTGACGCTCGTTGTGACGTCGAACGTCGTGTTGCAACTGCCGCTGTCATTATCGGCGCTAATTGCAATGCTGATGAGAATGTATCGCGCAATTAATATTCATTGAGCTCGTTCCTTCGACGCGTCGGTCGTCGTCGTTGTCGCCGTAATCGTCGCGATCGTCATCGATTCTGTGATCCAGCGTGACATACCGACCATCTGCCGAGACAGTCTCCATCTTATATCGGCATGACGTGGACGATAATTTATGAGCGGTATCGAACAGGTGAAGGCGCGTTTTATATCTTTTATCTCGATTGTATATCACGTTTGCTTATACGTCGAATAATCTTTTTACACAAATATCATAATGTCATAATACGGGAATCGAATTAAACGCTGAAACTGGAATTTGCAAGCTTGATTTAATTGACTTGCCTACATGCGAGGAGAAAGGAGTCTACGCAATTTGGTGATAGCAATGGCAATTAACTCAATCTTTACACTGGGAAAATGTTAATGAAATTCTTGTGTTAATTGAAATTCTGATTCAGAAAGGTACAAATCAGTCGATCATAGTTAAATCTATCAGATATTCTAGTTGAAATTGAAATTAGAAATTCAATTTTGACTTACGTGACCAGAATTTATTTTATTTGTATTTCTTGTTAGTACAAAACATTTTTCCTAATGTCAACTTGTCCGAATACATATCTAAATATATCCAATCTGCAATTAATATATTAGTTTTAAAGTTAATTAATTTCGAATATTTCTATTCTACACAATGCGAACATTGTATTACGAAAGTAAGTTCATTAAAACACCATAGTTAAAATAATCGTGTTATAATTAATAAATGTGTTATAATTAATAAAATAAAAAAGTTAAAATAATCGTGTTATAATTAGACCTTGTCTGCATTCCATGTAGAAAGGAATCTGGATCTGGCGTAATTTAATTAAATGTGATATCAATTCGGTTTTAATCCTTAAAATCATATCAACGACCTGATGTATAATATGTTATCAGTTTTTGAAGTTAGTTTATTTCCAATTTAACGGTAGTTAATAACTCATCCGAATATTTGTGTAATGACTGATATTGATTTATGTAACTAATTTATGTAACTAATTTCCCGTTCAGTGCCTTGCTATTTACATTGAGAGAGAATAGTAAAAAATAAAATAATTATATAGGATGTTCAAACTGGTTGCTAGAATATCAAAATCTTATGTTTTTACAACGATCATCATGCTTGAATTCCCTACATAATGATGGTGATATTCAAATTTGTATTTACCTAAATTTTAGTACTTTAGAAAAATTTCTTTCTATTTAATACATATTTAACTTCTACTACATTTGTTTAATGTAATACAATTAAACATATTAAATCGTACTACAATTTAATCAATGTTGGAATTGTAGGAATTAGAATTATTGTTATACATTGTTAGATATTGCTTCTTCAATAATAATTTTATATCACAATGTGTGCGAATTAAACGACAGTGAAGATCTCAATTGCACAAAGCGGACAGTACTGCTGGAGTATATTGATGGAAATTATATTTCGCACGTATAATAGAGGAACACGTACTCTCGCACGATTGCATCATTACTGGAGCGGTTTCCGAGCAAGAAAGAACGCTTTCAAGGTGTACGAGCCACGAGGTGAAATCCTTACGTGACCTTTGAGGATGAACCCCGGGGTTCACGAGTACACACACGAAGAGAAATAGCGGTGAGCGAACGATATACCAAGCCACTGAAACCTTGACGGTAAAACCTAAGTTAAATGAGTCTACTAAAATATGAGTTTGTAACTATTGAAAATTATGACAACAACGCTGCAGGCGTTATATAATGAATGATTTTGCTAAAAATATTAAAAAATTTACCTACATCGAGAGAGCAATTTTGCTAAAGAATCTAAAAATTTAGCTAGATATAGATTTGAAAAATTTTGCTGGACCATTAATAAATAATTAGATAAGACATCAAAATTGATCGCTGTAATATTAAAACACTTTGCAGCATTACTCATCTTGTTTAAGATTTCTAAAATATTTGATGTCCAGCAAAATTATTTTTCATCTATATCTAGCTAAATTTTTAGATTCTTTAGCAAAATTGTTCTCTCAGTGTAAATATTAATCTAAAGATAATTTTATTGGGCATCAAAATAATTATATAGGACCGGTTGCTAGAATGTCAAAATTTTGCATTACTGACTGAGATTTTTATATAATTATTTTCATAGACCAATAAATTATTTTTAGATCTGTATAGCTAAATTTAGCTAAATTTTTAAATATTTCAACAAAATCATTCTTTTATGCAAAAAATGTAGGATATCAAGAATCGCAAAAATGCTTACTTTTAATTTATTGCCTGATTAATCTCAAAATATAAATATTAATATTAACGAGAAATATCCTCTACAATATCTTTAATGCCTGGTAAATCCCGTTACTTATTTTATTCCCTGAAGCAGAATATATAATGCGTTTTATATGTGTTTCTCTATGCAAGCGTGACAAATTCGCGAATTGTATAGATATCAAGGTAGGACGAACCGCAAAGCGTTCGTACATTTTTATAATATGCAATTTAATATGAGGTTCAAATGAAGGTTATAAGACATCCTGAAAGGAGAAAGTAAAATTACCGTAAAGAAAGATCAAGAAATGTGTCGAAGATAATATAGCAGACCCGTTGTTCACCCTTCGGTATTTTCATCGATCGACAAAATTATAATTATTTGCCAGATATAGCCAGATATTTGCCAGATATAAGAAATTTTTGTAACAAAAAAATATGTAAAGTCGAAGACCTTCTGAATGTTCAGAGAACTCAGACTATGTTGCGTGCAAGTTTTCAACTACGACGATCGACCTGCGACACAGTTAATCACAGCATTACTTTGCAAAAAAAATATGATGTGTCAGCGAACATTATCTGTGATTAAGGAACTCAACGTTGAACAAATTTGCGGCAAATATTTTTCACTTTTAAATAAAATCTTTACGCACAGCAGCGATCTTGTCTCGAAGACTTCACGGAGAGATATACGACTTCTCTGCGAATCGACAGGGGCTGAGAGATGGTGTGGAATAAATTAGAACCGGCGCGGTGATGCATCTCGCGTGCTGCATCCGATGTCAGAGAGAACACGAAGAAACGCGCATAGCGAAAGCTGAAAGGCTCATCAGCAGAAAAGATTCCCAGTGTATTTTTTTTCTGTTTACGAGGTCAATCGTTTCTTGTTTGGTAAAAAATACTTCTTCGCTTATCTGGCTTATCCCATATGTTTATATTGTATATATTCGATACGTATTAATCCTAATTGATATTTGTGGGTTCCGTAGACTAGGCGCCAAACGTTGAGAACAATTATTTTTTTTACAAATTTTTTAATAAATGTTTTTTATAATCTTACATAATTTTAATTAAATTCTTCGTCTGCGATCATATTTTTACTCTCTCCGCCCAGTTCAAGTTTTTCTACTGTTCTAAACTTTCAAAGAATGTAGAAAAATTTAAGTTTACTTCAACATCTCTATTACATTACTAAGAGTTCCATCAATGTAAATTTAACTTACCGTTCATCAGTTTTCTGTTTTCCATTCTCAGAATTAGGCCCGTTTCTACCAATTAGATTAGCTTTAATCTCAGTTCAATTTATTTTTTATCTTTTTCTAATTCTTAGAACTGGAAAAAGATGAAGAATTAGTTAAACCGAGATTAAAATTAAATTATATTGGTAGAAATGGATCTTAGAAAAAAAGAGTAAATAAATAATTTTTACATTATCATAGGCTTCCTTCATTTCGGAAAAATTTGAGAGCAAAATTTCTTGCTCTCAAATTCTTGTACCAAAAAAAACTCAGATTGCAGACAAAAGATTACATAACTAAAAATTATTTTATTCCTCGAGTTTTCCTTCAAAAATAAAAAGATCATTCAATTATGTTTATTTTAAGTAAAGAACATTAACTTACAGTACCTGGACTCCCGAATGCCACTTAAGGAATTTCCAAGCGAACATCAATTAGAGTTAAGGAACTCAAATAGCAAACCCAGAACGCATACAAAATTACACAGTTAGACTTTCACGACTTAGTGTAATAATAGATAACTTCTGGTCTCTGTTTCTTAATGTGTCGAAGATACAATCTATTTACGCAGGGAGCGGAATACAATATGCTAATGGAGGTAAATGAGAGAAACTCAGACTCACGTGCGGTAATTACCGGAGAAAAAAAGAGGAAGCTATTGATATAACACGAGACTTTACGTTGAAGTATTCTTGTTTCATTAACAAACATCTTAACTATAAGAAATTATAGTTCGAAATTATGTTAATACAACATACATATGGCATATAATAAAGCAATAGTGATTGCGACAGCTTACGCGCTTGAGAAGTTTACGTTAGAAATAATTAATTTCTCGAAGAGGAAACAGATAATTATTGGCATCACAGAGAAGATAAATACTAATATCGAACGATAAAACGTCACAATAAAACGTCCATTGAATATTTTGTAATGCACAATCGAATAAGATAGAACCCGGTTTAATAAACACAACGAGATGTAACGACGTGGCTCTCGTCGATCACAGAAATCATCACCAGTCTTGCGTTCTGTTATTATTCACAGAGAAACGATTCACAGAGCGAATAACCAACAAGTCCGCTTCCTGATTACGGTGCACGATACCCATTTTCAATTTCATTGATTCGATTCAAAAGGCAGAAGACACTACTATTCACGTACACGTTCTTTCTACTCGCACCAAGGTATTCGCACCATTCGACCGGCAACAAATTAAGCTGTCAGGTTGTTAAGTCATATTGTTAAGGCATTTCTAAACGTATGTATTAAACGTAGATGTTATTTCGACATCGAGTTACCTTTTAACTAATGCATAAGGTATGTAATAAAATAAATGTGTAGATAGTAGAGTCTCTCTCCCGGGACTTCCCTCCCTGAGAGGGATGAAAATCAAAATGTACAATATCTTTTAACTCATTGGATATAATACGATAATGCTGAAGATATTAACACGCGAGAGGGAAATGTTAACAACGGTACCTTAGCGCCACGTTGTGCGCACCTAATGTTCGGAGTCTAATCTACAAGATATAGGAGTCAACATATATATATATATATATATATATATATATATATATATATATATATATAGTATTACTTACTACTACTACTACGTACGTACGTAGTTAGTTATTACTAGTACGTACGGTACGTACGTAACGTAACGT
>NW_012130108.1:2172862-2176858 GCF_000143395.1 Atta cephalotes | reverse complement strand
TTTCTAACTAATAGTCTCTCGGTAGTATTATTATATGTCGAGATCCGTTCTTTCCTTCGGTTCGTCGGAGTACTCGGTAACGACTACTACGTCCACTAACTAACTACTCTCTCTCTCTCTCTCTCTCTCTCTCTCTCTCTCTCTCTCTCCGTCTACCTGCAGACGCGCAAGCTCGACTCACGCGCGATGATCTGTCTGCTGCAGGTGTGGAAATTAAAGATTGATGACGAGTGCTAGTGCAAGGTCACCGTCGAGGTCGCGCGGATTCTACACGCCGACAGCAGCGCATTTCCGAGATAGACGATTTCATACTTGATTACTGTAATATCGCTTCTTGCGCAAAAATTTGACATTTCGCGATACAAGGGCGATTTGTTGTATTAACAACTTAGATGAATTTTTGTAGATTCGTTATCGATCATACGATACAATAAATTTAATAAATTAGAAAAATTGAGACGGCATAGAAAAGGCTTCCAATATTTTTTTGTGTTATTCCTTGTATACTTTAAATTTTAAAATCATTAATCTGATCAATGACAAATGTTTGCGCACATTTAAAAATAAAATTATATATTTAATAATGCTTTATCAAATATGTAATCATTTGTTTTTGATTTTTTTTCAAACACGAGTGAATGATTCAAATTAGAATTGTAGTAAATTTTACATCTTATAATATCACGTAAAATATTAGATTAAGGAAAAAATCTTTTTACAAGTTGATGACCCATATAGTCTATTTTTAAAAAATTGGCAATTACTACTTAACAGAACAACGTTTCAGTTTTAAGAATCTGTATTTTTAATTGCGATACAATGATTTTTAATGGAATTACGAGCAATAAAATCAGAATATTTTTTTTTTATTTAATCCGTGAATAACTCAGGAACAAAAAATCGTAGGAACATTTTTAAAAAACAATTTTGTAGGAAAAGCTTCAGCTATATGGTAGCTTCAAATATAATAGATAGATAGTTGAAAATTTGTTCAAATTTTTTTTGGGCATGCTATAAACCTACAAAGTGAAAAAAAATTTTTTTTAATTCGTAGTTTTCTATATGTAAAATTACAAAACCCACATAAATTCAAAAAATATAGTAACCATTCGAAAGTAGAGATTTCAAGCTTTAAAATCCTTTTTCTAAATGTAAATTTTGATTATTTTTAATGAAGATATTGATGGGGAAAAATCTTTTTATCAACTTGTAAAGAGACTTTTCTCCTAACCTGTTTATCTACGAAAAAAATATACAGAAAAAATTTTACGGAAATATAATATTTAAAAATTTAAAAGTTAGATACAGATTTATAAATAATTTTATTGGATCATCAAAAAATTATGTAGGAATTTCAAACATGAACAACACTGTAAAAAGTTTTGACATTCTAGCAACCAGTTTTGACATTCTAGTAATCGATGAATATTTTACATAATAATTTGATAGTTCAACAAAAATATTTTCAGATGTGTATCTAGATAAATTCTTAGATATTTCAGCAAAACCGTCATGTAAGATAAAAAGATGTGATAAATGGATAAGATTATCGAATGATATTATCGAAAATCCAAAGTAATTCATCAATGGGCGGTTGAAACGTCGGAACTGCAGAGATTACTGCGATGTTGATTCGGGATAATCGAAGGGTACCGCTTAATCTAACTAATTGAGCTAATTTGCAATTTGAGACGGCTGCCGATAGACGATAATACTGTGTGAGCGTATGATTAATAGGTACAGCGGCATAAGCTGCACTGAGAAATCACGAGCTCTGTATTTGCGCCACTTATCGATTCCTAAGTGATCTAACAATGTAATGAAAGCTATTTAAGGTGATCTTTACGATCTGCGATAATTGCTAACTCCACTCAAAGGCATTGCGAGATTTAAGAAGCTTGATGTTACGTGAAAAAATGTAATTACTGTAATCTCGGATCATATAATTATGGAATAAGACCGTAAACGTATTTACGAGTTATAGCTTGACGATATCTTGGATAACTGCTACCTTTTTGACGAGGGTAAAATCTGCCATGTAGCTTATTTTCATCTCTCTTTTATATCTCGCGCAAAAATATTCATAAACGCATAAATATATGCAGAACAACCGCTGTTGTTGCTATCGCGGTTGTTAGAATCTGGAATAAAAATTGTTCTGACGCGCTCGTTATCTCTTTTATATCTCATGCTGAAATATTCATACACGTATATGTAAATGTACAGACATCCGCTGTTGTTGCTATCACAGTTGTAGAATCTCGAATGAAATTATTTTTGACGTGCTGCGCACGCCGACAAATTATGGAGCCAATCATAAATCGCGCAGAGCAGAAATCATCTCCGCGCTTTTTCAAGAATTCGCCCGCTTCCACGAAGCGTTTTTAATCTTCGGCCGCTCGTAAATTCGCCGATCCTCCGGCGAGAGATCGGGGACAGCTTCGATCTTATACTCGCGGTAAGCAGATTAATATTAATAATAGCGGGGCGGCGAAATAACAGGCCACTGCCTCTGTGTTTCGCATGCTGGGAAGACCATTTCTCACAATCTTATTTCTATCAATTGCGAAGATAATTCGAGCAACGAGGGAAAAGAAATATTTCGCTCATGCCATGTCTCTCGAACACTGTTAAATATATATCAAAGGAGCAATGACAACTCAATCTCGTAAGTTAAATAATTTATTTTTAATCCCAGATAGCACAGAATATTTATGATAAATATTTATTATTATTCATTTTTTGAAATGTTATATAAATATTTTATACGTATTTTATATAAAGCTTTATTCAAAATACTATAAAAAGTTGGATTAAATATTAATTTAATGCAATATTTATGATAAATATAAATAAATATTTCTGGTAAGTATTTTTATTTAAATTATAATAAATATGTATGCTGTTTGGGATTCCAATATATGTCAAAATATAATATAAATCAATTATATATAATATAAATCAATAATATAATATAAATCAATTTAATTCTGTAATTAGATAAACAACGTTCATATTAACATATATAATACAGTAGATAAATAACGAACTAAAAATTTGATTGTGAATCAAAGTTAATATATTTCTTGAGTTAGAATATTGTTATTCCAATTGTTGTTTCAATTAAATTAACGATACATTGAGTAGGAGCAGAGTAACAAGAAATGATTAAAAATAACTTAATGGATTTAATTTGACATGATGAATTTAATAGCGAAAGCTATTATTGGCAGTACTCTCGCGCAATATTGCTAACTCCTTTTCTTCGGACACGCTAAATTCGATCGCACTTGCTATGGTGCTTGCCGTAATCGATGAGGAAGGATTCATGGCCAATAAGTGAAAGACGAATCGACTGGCTGCTCGCCTTTTCGGGGCGAAACTAATTACCACTGGCGCGAGTTTGGTAGCATTAAATTCGATACGCCCGTTCCTTCTCTCTTTTCCCGCCGCCGCCGTTATACATATTTTACGGCTTTTATGATGTGCGACGTAAGTTACGTCTCGTAGAGGAGTATAACAGGGCGCGGAGAAAAAAATTGATGCGTTAAGTGGTTAAAAAGCCAATATGCGTGCTCACGACGCGACGGCACGTAATTTGAGGTGTTTTAGTGCGTCCGAAAGAGCCATGGATGTGGCAATAATGGATGATAATGGATTGTCGGTAATAAATAATCGTAATGAGAGATTCATTATTTATAATCTGAGACGTCTGTACGTGTCCAAAGCGATTAAATATACCGAGTATATTAGGGCGATGGATCAAGGATAATAAATGATTATTACAATAAACATTGTAGCGCAATGAATTGTCGCGATCCACTTTAAGTCAATCCCTCGCCACAACTGGAAATGTAACACATGAGAAATATAATATCGGAAGTAAAATAATTGTATTAGTTAAAAGATAAAAGAAAGAAAGAAAAAAGAAAGAGAGAGAGAGAGAGAGAGAGAGAGAGAGAGAGAAGAGAGAGAGAGAGAGAGAATAATAAATAA
>NW_012130108.1:2170916-2172321 GCF_000143395.1 Atta cephalotes | reverse complement strand
AGAGAGAGAGAGAGAGAAATATAAAATAACTTGAGAAACACAGAAGTCATAAATCAGAATCGGTGACGCACGCTCTCCATTCGCTTGAAGGAAGGTTTACTGAAAGTATAAATCTGCTACTGTTTGAATAAATAATCTTAAAACCATTTTCAATAGCGCCTTTGAAAGTCAAGATTCCATAATCCTGATTAATATCCTTAGAATTATAGTCTACGTTTAAAAGATTAAGGAATAAAAGTGTCATTTTGGCTTTAGCCAATTAGTACATTATTTGCGGCTCTATTATTTTTGTAGATACGTATTAAATGTTCGCCCCGATCGCCTTTAATCGCAATTGAAACGTTCCCCGCATATAAAGCGCGAGGTAAGATATCTATTTTAGATGCAATTTCGCATTTATAACGTAAAGCTTACAAATCTACGAGCTTATCTTTTTCTAGGCTATTCAATCTCGAGGTTCAGACTCTTCCAATTGTCAAGAAGCAAGTAAGACGGATTGCTCGGGCAGGAAAGCGACCCGTGATAAAAACAAGTCGCCAGCACATGCATCAAGTGCCGCCGCTGCTTAATGTCGTACCGCGTGCATAGCAGACGATTTAGAAACGCGGCGGACAGACGGTTCACTCGAACAGCTGGAGCAATCATTTCCGATGACGCGGTTCAATTGAAAGCGGTATGCTCGTGAGCCGAGAAATCTGCTCGACTGCCAGATGAAGTAGGCTCGCGCTGGTTCGAGAACGCGGTTTGAGATTTGCGTACCTCGCATTATGAGTCCTTGCCTGCGTAATAAGAAAGACGTAGTGTCAAATAATATAATCATATAAAACGTTTCTGTTTTCCTAGACCAAACAGACTTCATGGCAGGATGACGTTGTCGCATGCACGGAACGTTCCACCATGGGAGAACAATTTTATTGAAATATTAAAAATTTTAAATAGATACAAATTTGAAAATAATTTTGCTGGACCATCGAAAGAATTATATGTAGGAAATGTATAATGAAAGATTTCATTAAAAAGTCTTATACATTAATTATTTTGACAGTTTAACAAAATTATTTTCAAATTTGTATCTAACTGAATTTTTACATCGAAAAAAATATTAAATTTTAATAAATATCAATTTGAATATTTCTAAGTCAATATTTACTAAATATAAACATATATTTACTTGATATAAAAATCATTAATTCGATTTAACTATCATTTTTTTATTAAATATATTTATTTACTGTAAGTTAAATAAAATTTACTATAATATGTATTAAGATTTAAAAAAATTTTTTGAGTATAGATACTTCTACAAAAGTGTAGATACTTCTCGTTCTTTCCGTGAAAATTGGAACGGTATCATTTATGTGCCCAATAAGCGGTATTTATATTCTTTACATCCTCTCTCTCTCTC
>NW_012130108.1:2138205-2169539 GCF_000143395.1 Atta cephalotes | reverse complement strand
AAAAAAGTTTTTATAAATCACATATCATACAAAATATCTTTCAGTGTAATAAAAAATAATTATAATTGTGCTCCAAAGTACAACATGTTCTTTTACATATTTTACAAATAAATAGTGATGTGATAAATAACCCAAAATTATTATTAAAATTATGTAAATTGTACTCTAAGATAAAAAATAAGAATAATCTAACAGGAAATATTTTCTGGAACAGAGAATAAATATTTAATTAAAAATTTTAGTTCTTTGACATATATTATTATTTATATTTAAAGTAAACGAGACATATATTATTTTACAGTACAATTCTTAAGTTTTGTGTATAACTATAAATTATTATAAAATTAAAAACTTTTTAAGAACCTCAGAGGTATCACAATCCTTCCTTACTGTTCTGTAGAGAGTCAGAGTTCCATACATGATAAATGCCGCGTTCGTGACCAACTATGTCGGTTGCATTTTTTCAGATACGACAGGTACATTTGACTGTGGGAGGTCTTCGATTAATGAATAAAATTTTAAAAAGCATTCCTCATTCATATTCAGTAAAACATCGAATTTTTCGCCGCATTGCCAATATTATTAAATCACAATAAATTACTGCATATTTACCCGCAAAAAAAAGTCAATTTCGGGTTGTCAAAAAGTTTTTCTTGTAAATTATAATTGCCTAACATCGCGGCAATTCATCAACAACCCCGGCAACGCACGCGATGGTACTCTCCTGGCGATGTGTCCCTCACTTCACCCTTTCATCATATAATTATATTCCTTCAATCATTAAATGGTGTAAAAAGTGGAGACTTTTATAAATGCATTCACTTATGTCAATTCTTCCATCAATTCAATCTATGTCAATTCTTCAATTATTCGAGACTTATAAATCGATTGCCGACGTGTGAAGAAAGTAGGAGACGAATTGTAAGAGGGCGGGGGAAGGAGAGGAAAAAAATACGGAGGAAGATAAATTATTCAAATTCCGTCTGAAACGGCAGTTTAATCGCGTGATGCCACGCATGTACGTAGACATTAAATCCCCCGAAATTACATTGGTCGAACAGGACACGCCATTTTTGCGTGGCCTCACCTCTGCCAACGGCGACCAATCGCGATCGGTAGCTTAAAAACGGTACTTGAGAGGTATGTCGGTGTCGATAAACATGGAGGGAGAGTCACACTTCCGGGGAGGCTACACCTGGTACGCCGATACCATACGGCGACCACCTATCGCGAACGATATTTCGATTACTGGTCTGGCTGCGTGAAAATTAATGATGGTGTAATAAATAATATATCGCCATATTATTAATAATATCGCGGGAAAAGAGAGCACAATCAGCGACGAGACCGTAATCATACATCCCCTGGTTTTTTATGGCTCACGATAATTATATATATTCGACAGTGAGAAGAGATTGAACCACTGCCGTCGTGCAATCCTGACCGTATTTTTATGATAATACTTCATTATATGTATAAAAAGAAATAAATAAGGACTTCATTACGGTTTCGTGTTTTCTTACCCTGATTGTAAGTTAATCGACATTATTATTATTTCGTGTGAGACACAAAGTTCACAAATATAATAATAATATTGGACATTTCTGTTATCTCGTAACGATGAAACAGGAAGAACAATAATTCGTGAAAGGAACAATTCGTAAGTCATGCGCAATTACACAAATGGCGTCGAATAGCACATTTAAGATTGATCGCCGTGAATACCACGTGTGATTCTAAATACAGGAGAATGAGCCATATAAATCCGCGTCCGCTGTGCAGACGCTTTTGCTGCTTGATTTGGACCAGCTGGCAAGAGGATGTAACGGAAGGCGCAGTCGGAAATCATTAATGTCAAGCAAGTAAACGTTCACGCAGTGACTTGCCGCAACATCACCGCACCGCGGTAGATGACTTCATAATTCATAACGAAGAAATTTTGCGAGAACGTTACCGTGAATGTCATTGACGCATATGTGAAGATCCTCTCGAAAGATAGGCAAATCGAAGTTGCACTGGCACGTGCAGGAACTGTTTGGCACAAGCAGACTTAAACTCGAAGAACCCCGTGAAAAAGGACTGGCGGTACCGCTGCTAAGTACTGTGCAGGCCTCCGTGCAAGAACCTGTAACAAATTTTCAGTTTAATATATTTTATTAGAAGGATTTGCTGAAATATCTAGAAAAATTGAATTAAAATACAAATCTGAAAAATAATTTTCTTGGATCATGAAAATAATTATAAATTCAAACATGATACTTAATGAATTTTAATATTCTTGTATTCATTTATATTTATATAGTTGAAATTATTATTTATAATTAATTATTTATAATTTAAAATTCTTACATAATTATTTTGATGATCCAACAAAATTAATTTCAGATCTGTACTTAGTAACTTTTTAGATGACTTGAGCATAAAATTGTAAGTTTACTGAAGTACATAAAAATTTATAGATACAAGTCTGAAAAATAATTTTATTGAACCATTGAAATAATTATATAGGAATGAAAAGTAATGCTGCAAAAATATTTTGATATTCTGATAATCAGCTTGAGTGGGTCTGACGTAATTATTATGATAATCTCCAACAAAATTATTTCCTGATCTATATCTAGTTAACTTTTTAAATATTTCAGCAAAATAACTTTTTCCATGTAGAATACATTAAATCGCGTTTGTTAATTTAAAATCAAATCCAAGATTTCGGCTGAAATAATTTTCTTCAAATGTATCCATTTATGAGATCATTCAAGTACATATTAATTTATATCCCATATTTTAATATCGGATATCAACAATATTACATCAATTTATTGATTGAATTTTATAACTGTTTTTTATAACTGTATTTTAGTCTTGTCCAATTATAATTTTTGTTTTTCTTGTTTTTGTATACCGTATATATATATATATATATATATTCATGTCACATATTATAATATACATACATATTATAAAATATGTATTTAAGTCACCATCGTATTTAATTCAGTCGATTAACCAATCTGAAAAATCAATAATTTGTTTGTGTATCGAATGTGTTTCGCAGGAGTCAGTAAACGCGAGGCTCTTCAAGCTATAAAGTACGATCCATCAGTTGAAATTCGCGTGTTCCTCAGGACAGTCAGGACGTGCCATATAATCCAGCCGAGCAAGGACAGGTCGGACAGCTGTCAAACCGTTACATCGTAATTTCACGGTTAATCCGTTACAAACGTCTTTTTATTTCACGCAGCGGTTGTGTCACGATTTCGCACAAAACCATCCTGAAATACGTTCGGCGCTCTCGAATTGCGAATTACTTCGTTTCCGTGTACCGGAAAATCGGCATGCAGGATTTGCGTCGTATCACCGGCACGAATTGTGCTTTACAAGGCACGCTTCTCGAATCAGATCGCCAAAATGTAACACGTCATAATGTCAGCATTACCACAATGGCATTGCGAGAAATCGCAAATAGATATTAAGGTCTCGAATGAAAAACGACACACGAGTGAAAATTCTAGTTGGAAGAAATTTGCAATACGCAGCATTTTCAACACGATACTTTCGACCGCCGTCCTGAATTGTCTTTCTTTACAGATTAATAAAAAAAAAAGCTTAATATAATAATAACGATCACAAAATATTTACCTTCGATGGTAAAAATATCTCCATCGGAGTGCCGGATGACCGATAATTCTTGACAGCGAACGACGACTTGCAAGAGGTTGAAGCTCGTGAGAACGAGGGCTAGAGAACGCATCTTCCCCACAGCATTCTGCAATATATAAATAGATGTAGGTCGTAAATAACAGAAGGGACGGTGCTTTTATATGTTTCGTTAACCGCGCCAAACAAGCGCATTCATTTGGCACGGCCGATAAGTCATTGAAAATCCTGTGAGTAAATGGCTACTTAATTCCGTGACATTACACAAGGGACTTCCGGCAGCCATTCATTGCATCTTGCCCGGCACTCGGTCTACGCTAAACACTGCATCCGTATGCACTTATCAAAGAAATATTAGTCTGTACATCAGAAATCATATTATTAATATAGAAACTATATTATTAGTATATTATTAAATATAAATTTAGATGCTTAGAATTAACATAATACTTGTAAAAAATCACGCGTTACAATAATAAATTAATTCTTTACATACAGTAAACACACTCATGAAAGAATATTAAGTGTAACATTGTGCATAATAGTGGTTGAATATAATTTGTGACTAATTTTTTATTAATACACGGAAAGAACGATTTTGTTAAAACATCAAAAAATTTAGCTAAATACAGATCTAAAAATAAATTTTATTGGACTATCAAAATAATTATGTAAGACGTTCAATTCATTGTTAAAAAATATCAAAGTTTTTTTGTAGTGCTCATTATACTTTTCTACACGGAAATAATGATTTTGCTAAAACATAAAAAAATTTAGCTAGATATACTGAGAAAAAAATGTCTAAAAATATATTTGTGAGAAATGTATTTATTTCACTGAAATAAATATTTATTTAAATACGAGCGAAATAAAATTTATTTTATTCTTAATAAAAAAGCCATCTGTTTTATTTTTTTGCTATTAATGAGATATATTTCACAGAAATAAAATATATCTCACAGAAATAAAATATGAAGTATTTCATAGAAATGTATATTTCATCATCACAATCAAATTTTGTAAATAACATTTGCTTCGCAATATTTTGACATTTTTCTGTCAGTGTACAGATCTAAAAGTAAATTTTATTGGATTATCAAAATAATTATATAATTATAATAATGTGGGATGCTCAAGTTGATTACTAAAATATTAAAACTTTTTGCAATTGTTAATTGTTACCAACGTTTTAGATAATTATTTTTACAATCCAAATAAAATTATTTTCAAATGTGAATCTAGTTAAATTTTTAGATACTTCAGAAAAATCGTTCTTTCTGTGTATATAATTACTTTGATAATACAATAAAATTAATTTTAGATCTGTAGCTACCTAAATTCTTAAACTTTAGCAAAATCGATCTTTCCGTGACTAACGGTTTTAGGTCGGCCTTATAAAATTTGAGGCAAATTTTTAATTAGTTATCCGACTGTGCACAGGAATGTCAAACCTGTTCATGATGCAAGTAGACTTGACATCTGGTATTCTTACGTCATGGACATATCAGACTTCCTGTATGTTTACTTTGAAGGATCTCTCACGTCTCTTGAGCTACGTGCAAGTATGAAACGTACGAGTGCACGCTAAAGATTGAAAGGATACGGATGTTAATTCAGTCATTAAAGTAATCATTTTAAATTTACTAGTATATGACTGGTTGGCGAATGTGATCATGTTAAATAAAATCACAATTAACCCTAACCTCGGATTTTCATCCACCGACCCGATCGAGAACCTTTGACATTTTTCTCATAATTTTTACATTACATAATTGATACTAGTATCGGCATGATTTACGAGAAATTTACGTTTTTCCCTTCTTTTTATAGCCATTTTATCGAGTCATTAATCGAAATTTTATATCGCTTCAGGACACTCAAACACGATGACTATTATGATTTTTTTAAATTTCTGTCAAATTATTGTATACTAATCGTCGAAATGAGTCACAACTGAATAGATAAATTGGGATTGATTATAATCTCGCTTCTCAAGTAATAAATCTCCATTTGATGATCACACTCTCCGAACATTTTCATCAGTCTTCGACGACAGGTGCAACCGTAATTTCGGAAGTCCTGCCGTAGGTATCATGGCGAGAGAAAGATGGATGAGCATAAGTTTATCTGACCGAAAAATGGAAGTGACGAAATTGTGCGATTAATCAAAAGATATTGATGTATTTATTGATGTTCTCGTCCGAGCTCTTGCTTGAAATTAATGAGATATTTGGCATCCGCTTAATTTCGCCGTTTGTCACGAACTAAAGTCCGTGCCCTTAAACGTAAATCTTCTACGCAAATCATGCTAAACAGGTGTGACAACGTAGATATGATTATGTACATAATTCCATAAAGTTTTATTACTTTATCGGATTTTATGCAACGTCGCAGTTTATCAGAATTCAATAAATTCGCAAACGGATAGGGAGACTGAACTTTTTGCTTCGTAATTGTACACATCGATCGTATATCTCTATGAAAAATAAGCGATGCAAATGATTAGTTACTCTCGTATGTGTAATCATCCTTTCGTAATAACCTTCTCGCTAAAGTGATCTCTACGGCAGGTGTTGGAAATTGCGCTATCGCGATTATATTAATCGGTTGACGAGTTGCATTCGGGGTCTGATTATTGAATCTTAGCGCGCAATTTTCACGCGTAGGCCACGTAAATGCTGACAAGCGCATGGTAATTATAGTGCAAATTCCTCGCGAAATCGTGTTAATAATTATTTACGGCGAGATCACTTTGAGACGCATCTTTCATGTTGCACCTCGCAACAGGAGACTTTTGATTAAACTTCCTCCCCTATGCGTTCGTTTTGTAATTACTTCGACATGCGCTTGAGAGCTTCTTAGCCGTCGAAAAAGTTGGTGAAGACAAGTCGAGAGAAAGTGTCACTACACGCCAGAAAATTCTTTCTTTTCGTCGGAAAGATAAACAAGCCGCTATACATCTAAAGATCAATTGGGTGGATCATAAAACGAGATGAGCCAATATAGTTTAAGGAAACGCGATAAAAATGCCTATTAAATTAAGAAAACATCTATTAAAATAAATAAATTCACAGTGATCAAGTGCCTCTAAAAGTAGCATCGTCTCAAAATTCATTACTTACAGATAGAATGATATTAGCATTTCTTAGAATCTTGATTCGTAATGACGCGGACAACAAGTTCTTCTCTCTCTTTCTTTCTTTTTTTTCTCTGATTGATTTTCTTCTCTAATGTTTTTCTTAGGATCATTGAACGGAAGGATTAGAGAAATACTTGAAAAAGAGAATTCGGCTGATTTCGTTGCAGATAAAGTCGACTGCCGATTAACAAATTAGACGATTATAAATTTCTTTTGCGAATGATCATAAATGTCAAAGCGTTTCTTAATTTTACGTCAATAGGGATATCACTTCGGAAATCGGCTATTGCAAACACGAATTCTACTATCATCATTTTATAATTAGATGCTAATGTCTTTATTTTGTTGACTGTTGAATTTATTGACGATACCGTATAATACGTCGAAATGTTCATACTCCATCTAATAATAAAATAAGAAGTGTGAACTCGACTATCGTTTTAATTGTGCTTATTATTACCAACAAATTATTACCTCATTTCATGATTTCATTAAAATTATATTTTTATCTAAATTTATATTATCAAATTATATACTTCGTTTTGCATTAGTTATCAACTTGATTACAGTCATTTGTACGTTCTAATTTTATAAGAAATTATAGATAATTAATTAGAAATAATCCTATTTTTAGTTAAAGTGATTTTATCGTAGTGCTTAATCTCGTAATAATTTATTACATATTTCTTTCTATTTTGTGTGCGAACCGTACCCTGAAATCTTGTTCAATCTTAAAAAAATACAAATGAACAGACTAAACTAGTATCTTATATTAAATTGATAAGCAATAACATTGATGCTAATAAGAATCTTAGAAGAATATCTTATAATATATATAATAATTAATAATATATATATAATTAATATTATATATATAATTAATAATATATATATAATTAATATATATAATTAATAATATAATAATTTTATGTTCTAATAAGAATTTCAAAACTATAAATAATTTATTGCGACAAATATTATTTTAATTAGAATTGGAAAACCGGATCTTTCAAATCCCATACATTGATTGCAGCAATCAATTTTTAATTGCATTAGCCTATCGAAATCCTATACTGACATTGGAAATAGGCTAACGCAACCAAAAATTGACTATTGCAATCAAAACATTTGTTGCTGCAGCCAATTAAAATGCTATTTTACTATCTAATTTGCTGCAACAATCAATCTTTTTTTTCAGTGTATAAATACATAACTTTCAAGTCACGTGCGACGTGACCGATCACTAGGCATTGCAGGGTGCACTCGTGCTGAAAGGTCGACGTAACAGGAAGTATATAACGCAACCACCGTGCCTCTCTATAATCCACCGGCACCTGCGTAAAATGCACATCCGATTTTGCCCCGCGTTCCGCAACGTGCGGAACGCAGCGCGTATAAGTTATCTTACGCGTGCCATCGGCCCGATTGTGCATAACGTTCAACTCTCTGCCCGCCGGTGTTTCTTGCTCTATTGGCCCAATCGCACGCGCCGACGATGTAATTTATATCGTTGAGCGTGCGAGACATAACGACGTTCCTAAGCTCGCATTATGTCCGGCGTAGATCCAACGTGCGCGATATAATGCCTGCGGTCGCCGAACGGTGTCTTTACCGAACACACGCGAGCTATCTTGAATTTCTTTTGCCCGTTCGCGCGAATATCCCCGCTACGTGATATCGGGACCGGTCGTGTTTCTTTCTTTTTTTTTTTTTATCAACCAGCGCCGGTGCGTCGCTATACAACACGGTACGTCGCGTTTGGTAGCACTGCCGAGATGACAACGTCATACAGCGGGTCTACGAACTACAGTTTTGATGAAAAAAACATTGCAAGCCAGATGGAAGATGTAATGATATCCGACAACGTTATAATAACGATTCAATTACCTTTTTCTTATATTCTGTTGGATATCAAAGAAATAATGGTAATCTAATTTCTTGTTAAATAATATTTTATTTTTTGTCAAAATGTATGTAAAATGTAAATCAACCCATTTCTGTAGTTAGTTTGAAGATGAACTATGTTATATATTAATATATGTATGAAGTTAATAATAAATTTGAATTAATTTTCATATATTTTTTTCAATGAAATTGATTTTAAATTGACTCATATTGATTCATATTGAAGGATCTATGAAGTTATTTCTATTAATATAATTCTATTGATATAAAAAAAATAAAGACAGATTCTAAATTAAACAGTACAAAAATAGATAAAATATACTTATAATACTATAATGTATTAGTCAGTTATTTCTTCTTCGATGTGAAGTGCTGTATTTTTTACAAGATTATTTATACTGGCCAAAACTTTATTGCTTGTCAGCTTTTAACCAGAAAGAGAGAGTGTGTCGATTTAACGGTGGGTCATTCATTCGGCTATCGATATAACTATCAAATAATAAAGATATAAAAAAAGTGTGAAAAGCAAACAGCTGATTTCTTTATCGAGATAACTAGTTTTATGACTCAAACTGCTCGAAAGTTACAGATGAAGATATTTCTCGCTCGATGTGCCGTGCAATTCGGCACGATTTGTATATATTTTCAATGACAAATCATAATGATTTAGATGTTGCGAAATACAAATGTACGCGTGTCATGCGCATGAATTATTTCGTAACAGTGTCAACAGTCACGGTCAATGAACAAGGTGAAGTGATGGTAGAAAGCAATGATTTCTAAAATGGCGACATTAATGTCGAGGTTAGATCGGTTTGGGATCTGTAGAAAAATAACAAGAACAAAGTAATAATTCATTAAAATTTATCACGTGTAACAAAATGTGCTTAGTCAGCAATTTATAGCCAATTCGGACTGGTTATTATCTGGAGAAACGTAGTCTGAAATGATCATAAACTAGTACTTAAAATGACAATTTACGAAAACACTGAAGCAAAGTTCAATGAAGTCGATAAAAATATGATGATACGTTATGTAAAAAATAATTTATTCAAGAATTTTAGTATACACGACAGTAAAGAGATCCGATCATATTTATCTTCTAAAAAGATTACTTAAGGCAATAAATAAAAAATTAAGACAACCTCTGAAAACACATATTTCTCTCAATGTATAAGATATTTTATACGAAGTAAGACGTCAACATCTCGCAAAAAACGGAAATTAGTTTCGGTCTAAAGATGTAACAGAAGAGTGCACTATACATAAAAATTATCGTACTTAAGTTACAACGTCATTAAATGTTATAAATACGTAAACGTTCAATCAGTCGTGTTCAGTGTCTCATTATCAGTATACGTTGTTACAAAGTTTGCGGCCAAGTCGAAACCTCATCATCAAGGCGATTGTAACACGGATAACCGTTATCGCGTAAATACACGCGAACTCGATGTTAATAGCGGCTCTTTCGCGTGCCCTCGCAATTATTATCGCCGAGAGAGGAGTGGCGGTGCATCAGTATTCCGTATAATTCCCTCGGTCTCTTCTGTACGCGATTGTGTCGAAATTTGAACCGGTACCATGTAAAGACCGATACGCGCGTAAAGTGGCCTCTGTAGCGTTCGACACGCCGCTAATTATCGCCGCCTGCCGCTCGTACTTTATCGAACGTCCAGAAACATTCTCCGTTTTAGTACGGTCTTTTTTCGGTTTTCTCAGACAACATAACAAGAGCCCACCGATTAATTTCCCATTTAATCGTTCCGATATTTACAACGAAGGTAAACGGAAAAAAAATAGGCATTGGACAATGAAAGAAATGTTTTTGATAACTGTATGTATAACTGTATAATTGCTTGCACTGAAAGAAAAAATTGGCTGCAATTTAGATGGTAAAATACGGCCTAGTATTTTTAATTGGCTACTACAAAATTAAAAATGCTATGTCATATTCAGCTACTCTTTTCTTTCAGTGTGGTAAAATTATTACAGTTAGGAGACATTTTTAAATAGTTACTGCTACAATGGTAATAATAATTATATTTATAATTCTATATAGTAAAAAGAATATAAAATTTTATAATCATTTTCGGAGACAACTATATATTCTTTTCAGTATATAGAACTATATCTAAATATATACCTATAATTATTATTACATTACAGCAATAATAACTATAAAAATGGAACTACGAACCCTAATATTTTACAATTATAAATACAAATATCAAAAACTTTTTTTTCGGTGCAGTGTAACAAAGTGATTTGTTATATAGATATTAGAAACAATAATTTTACATTCTGAAACGAAGAAGAATAATGAAAAATAAATTACAAGATAATCTGCCAAAAAAACAAATTCTATCAAGAAAAAAAATCTCCTTTGAAGAAACTCTTATTTAAAAAGGATTCTCGGATCGAAAAAGTAGCCGTGTAATTGATTGAAATGCTATAATTGTCATAGATATCTATTAACTATATTAATATTACCGGTCGGGTACCTATATCGTTTATTATATAATGTTTATTGCAATGACAATCTGCCCTATCTGCATAATTAAATCGATCGTACTAGTGTGGGCATTAAAATATTATTAATAGCGCAAAAATTCGCGATTTGTCGGTAGAATGGACTGTAGATAGAATTTATGTCCTGATGGCATCGAGACAACAGCTTTAGAAAGTACACGCGAATTTGACAATTTGCATACTTGTATATTGATAAAGAAAATTGATAATTTTAATTTTACGTCGAAATTCGACATTTAACAAGGTGTAAAAATTAATTAGCATATAATCGGATTACCGCAAAGATAATTTGATTTACAAGCATCAATCTATATTTTTTTTGAATATTATTTATAGAATTTATTCATACGTTTATAATTTTAATTAAATATATGGATTATTCGATTCTTATTGCGGACGTAAATTTTAGCAAGTTGTCATTATGCGTGTCGCAAAAGCGAACTCTCTTTTCATTCTTCAGATTCTTTGAATTGAATTGATTCTTCTTTAGCGGGATTTCGGTTCTGCAGCCTGTGTTACATAGATCGTAATTCAACAGAATTCCTCTTCTTCGCCCGAGCAAGATATTCACCTAAATGATATGCAACTAAAGAAAATTGCATTTTTATTTCGTACACCTAAAGAAACTGCATTTTTATTCCGCACGCATTCCTTATTCTCCCCGAAATTCCTTCGGATTGATATGGACAATTAGCAGCATTCCTTTCGAGGTTCGATCGCGGAAGGCGTCGCCTCTTCGCGCACGGCTCGTAAAAGTCAGTAATTAAATTGTCCAAAAGTGTCTAATTAATTGCCGGCAGTTTCGTCGCTTCGCTTTTAAATAGATCGTTACTATGCATAATGCGCTTTCCGCCTCTTCTTTCCTCTCTCTTCTCTCCAACGTGTTGCTTTTTCCTTCTCTCTTTCGAACTCCCGCTCGGACTCGTATCTCGCTCATTTCTTCGAATCGTTTCTCATCGGCAACCTGTTTCTCAAGCGGAGGCTGCGAAAGGTGTCCATTCGTGACGGATGCATCGCGCGAATGAGTCACATTGAACACAGTTGCTTACGCACAATTTCAATCGCGAGTCATGGCAGTACAAGAGTTTAATAATGCATAAAACATAGGTAGTCATTAAAGATAATAACGATAAATTGCGCTGTACTCATTTTTAAATATCATTACGTGGATCTTTCCTTAATTAAGAAAGCGCGACGAAATGAAAAAGATTCGATCGTAAATTCTTTCGTCGTTTGATTTATCTACGTTTGAAACTTATTGATGGCATCGAGTAATTTCTATAAATTTAAGATGGGTAAGCAAAAGTAATTTAAAAGTAAAAGATAAAAATGTGTTGAGTTGAAATATGTTCGTTTCTTATACAATTCAAAAAACAAAGTTTTACAAAAAAAAAAAACAAATTTGAATATTTTGAATAACTAAGTTTGTAATCTTTGAATACTTTGAATAATTTTGTATTATTAATTTTGAAATGTAATTTAAATGTAATACTGTTTGTAGATTTTATAGAAGAATAAAAGTATGTCCTTTTTTTCTATTCTTTGAGTTTCTATTCGTTTTTTGCAAGCAAAAATGATCTTTGAATTATATGTTATAGAAAATGAGAAGTACGTGTATAAATTTATGATGATAATTAAATTATAAAAAAACATTTTAAGTAAACATTCATAAATAAATCTATTTGAATGAATCATGATAATGAGCAAAACGACGCAATTAGTGATAACGTGAATTTTAATGAAATTAACAGGTTTGAAATTAATCTGCTTGTAAAGAGATTACGTAATGATGTAGATATTTCTGATCAAACAAGTTATCGATAAAGACTTCTTTCAAAGATCCGAACAACTTGATCGGTTCAACATTCGATTTAAAGACTAACGATAACATTTGTGTTATGGTAGAAGATAATTAAATTTCATCAGCGATTTAATAAAGATATTAATTTTTTATTCTGACAGAATCAATTTCTCGATAATTTCGTGTCTAAAACGACAGATGCGTTACTATGACAGAAACTTCGTCCGAACTTCTGTCATGTGAGCGCAGATTCTTCGAGTAGTCGAACTTTCTTTCACTTCGCTGACAGCATCTCTATAAGTTTCAAACATTTCACTGCGAAGTATCCGACTCCCAAACAATTTTAGCTCGTTTTATTTTCACTTCAGTGAGAATTGTTTTTAAAAATATTGGTGTGTATAAAATGGATAATTTCACAATAATAATAAAGAAAGCACTAATTCTATACAAGACATAATTTGCTTTCTTAAAAAAATCGATCAAAATATCGTTATAGTTTTCGAATTTGAATAAATGCCTAAAGAATTCAGGCTTGAAAGAAAATCAATCTGATAACCAAGTTATCGAATGCTTTAAGCATGTTAACTGTCCATGTTAATTGTCTCATTCATATAGAGTAGATTTAATAGCCAATGATTGTCAACTAATAACAAAAGTCAATCAGTATTGGATCATCACTGATAAAATGACTGGCTGACAAATGACGGTCAAAGTTCTGTTAGCCAATACTGGGCCATCACTGACAAATGATTGACTAACATGAATGGACCAGTATCATCTGTCACTGAGCTCAAGTTATCATCCTATTGGTCCAGTCAGTACTGGGCCAGTAGTTTGCCAGTACTGCATCAGAAAACTATGACAGTCTAAACTACTAACTTAATACTAAGCTTATTGTGAAATCCTATATGAGTTAAAGCAATTTTGTGCAGAAATAAAAAATAAACATATGAAGTCTTTCTCAAGATTGTACGTGAACAATCATCGCACAAAACAAAAAGAATACGATGTCAATCCGGAGAGCAATGGAGATTGCGAAGACGGAACCACTCGTATGATAATAAAGAAACGACACATATATGCCTGCGTGTATTTCAATTTGGATTTCGGTGCTCCTGAAAACTTAACTTCGTCAATTACGATTTGCATATTATGGATGTTGGAACTTTACGGTTTGCATAATGTACGCGGTCAAAGTAAATACAGTTGCATGTTGTCTCGCAATCCCGTCACAATCGCGATTGAATTTACGTGACGCAAATTATTCGATTGGAGCTTTCGACAATTAAGTCTTGTCCCGCTGATGACTGACGATATACTGGGATTTATATCTCTTTTCGAAATAAGTCGGTCGCGCATGATAAGGAATAATGCGATCGATAGGGAATATCGATCGATCGAAATGACGGTGTCGACGTTCACGATAAATATTTGACCAAATTGTGGACGTGCAACAGCAAAGTTGCGGCTACTGCATCAATTTTGAAAATGTCGATCGAGTATTTTAAGAAGATTCTCCCAGTCTTGTTTCAATCACATCGAGATCGACAGATTGCAATGATCGTGAAGAGCCTCTTATAAGAAATTCTATTATATATAAAAAAAAGAATCTTAATTTATATAATAATAAAATAAAATGTGTATTACTTTCTAAATTCTATGAGTGGAATCTTACTCTAAAGAGTGAAATCTCACTCTTAAAGATTGAAAATTCTATGACTCTTTTTCGAGAGTGGCAGAATGTTCACTTTTTAAAGTGAGATTCTACTCCAAAGAATTTAGAGAGCTACAACTATACAGATTTAATTCACTTAATTGCAGAATCAAATATGATTACTAAGCTTATTTTTTTAATAGAATCGCCATGTCATTTAACGATCACATATAATACTTGATATATGTTTCATATTTAAAGCATATTGAAACTGAGGAAGAGATTGCCTGTAACAGTTCATTTATTGTTAATTAAAGTTTCGAAAGCGACTATCGCATCTATGCCGACATGTCGAAATAAGAGAAATTTGACATGTCTTGTTTGACATGATTTAAATTCTCATGCAAACATGCCAATAATACTCGATAGATTTGATTACAAGACGTGAACAGTAAAATTAATAAAGCACTTTAACTAGAGCAAGAAAGAGAGAGAGAGAGAGAGAGAGAGAGAGAGAGAGAGAGAGGAGAGAAGACAGACATCGACGTAGCTACCTGTTTCTAAAAAGTACTATTACGGAAGATCTACAAACGCAGACATGATTATCGGTATCGTTAAGTCCGTTATATACGATTAAAATGATTGACAATTTATATGTGCTATTTTAGAGTAAAACGCGACAAAACACGTACAAAGTGAATTCACAAAATAAGATAATAATCTTCTTTCAAAAAAGAAATGTTTCTCTAGCCTGAAAATCGCTGAGTATAGCCCGAGGTGTATCACACCGATTCTCACGATAACTGATCGATCGATATTCGTGAATAAAAGCACGTGGAACCGCAACGCTACTTTACACGTCAGCGGCTAATATTTAGCGAGACTTTGATCTTTGATCTTCTCTTGCCAGCAGCACGCAAAACGACAGCATCTTCGATGTACGAAAAGATCGCGTTCAAGGAAAGTTTTGATTAATCGCGACGAAGCTAACTCTCTTGAGACGTGACTCGCCTGGGGCCGCAAACTGGGATCCATGCCTATAATTTTGCGGCTCCATCAGACCATCGATGTCGTTTCATCGTCACGGCAGCCCTCGTCTCATCTTCCTCCGCTCTTTTTCGCGCGCCACGTTGGTCGATTATAAGAGAAAGAGAGAAAGAAAAAAAGAGAATGAGACTTTTAATGGCGATAAAAGGCCGCACGTCTCTCGGGACGATCGAAGATCAAGTAAGCCGTATCGGATGGCACCAAAATGGGGTGCTATAAAATTCGGTCTTTTATCCCCTTCACTTAAGCACTTTTACTGACGGGTTTTACGATTCCTGTGCCGGGACTCCAATTTCACAACAATTTTTTCACAATAAAAATACCATGGCACTCACCGTTGCCCGCTACTGTAATACCAGTTAATTTGCATAGAAAATGCGATCGCCTGTATTTAAATATAAAATAAAGTTATTTACCATATTAAGCATTCAATTTTTTTTCAATTTGCAATGTTAACTGAAATCTGCACAGCAATCAACGTCTTAATACGTTAACAAATTGGGAAGCAGCGAGATACAGCTTGAAAAAAAAAGTTGTCTGTGTACAACACACTATAAATCCGATAAATTCGTAAAATAAGAAAAAAATTAAGCACTTCATGTACAGATGTAGAATGAAAATATAGAGTGCCTCGGTTTAAACCTATAATTAATCTTTTTTTTTATATTCAAGCAGGCTTTAATCGGATAACCTTTCACGGTTCGTTTCATTGTCAGGTGTACGAGATGAAAGTCTACGCGTTTTTGTCGACGAGCCCGTTAATGAAGCCGAGAGAACGTAGTGCTACGCCGGGCGTAAAATCATAGTGATTCAATAAATAGCGCATCGACGCGTCGCGAAATATAAAATGACCAACACGCGTCCAGCAGACGGGATGATCCGAATTTAACTATGTACTGTGTAATGCGGATGATTACGCGAGACAGAGATTAAGTAGGTGCCGATGAGGTGCAACGTGATTTGCCGTATATCGAGAGTGGGGAATCTAAAAATCCCGGTACAAAGGCTCCTCAACCATCTGTGGCAGATATACTTCTGCGCAAGACGTCGTGCACTCCCTTGTACCGTTATTTATAAATCCTTCTTAAGCTCAATGCTACGGAGACTCGAAACCAATGACGCGGATATTAAAATCGAACGACTGATAAATCGAGGAAAAAAATGACTGTATCATCATTTCTCATTTTCACCGGATTTATAATATGTTGTACACAGATAGTCTTTTTTTCAAACTCTATCTCGCTGCTTCCCAATTTGTTAACGTATTAAGACGTTGATTGCTGTACAGATTTCATTTAACGTTACAAATTGAAAATATATGGTAATGATAACTTTATTTAAATTTCGCAAGTTGTATTGGAGTTCTCGCGTTAATCCGAAAAACATTAGCTGCATTCAGCAGAAAAAGCAGCTTTGCAAATGTTGTAAAATTCTTTAATATAATTGGTTTATACATTTAGATCCAGCAAGGAACTAAAAATAAGACGTTATTGACATGATTATTTATTAATAACGTGTCTTTTCTTCTTTTTTTACACGAAATCCATAGTTCCCGTTGATCTCATACAATCAATATTATTGAAAAACGTCGTGCGGAATAAATCGCCTATCATTGCTTCTCGTGGAGGTGATTTCGATCGTATTAGCTATAACGGTACATAAAGTTACGAGCGTCACGGCAGAAGCGGCTTTTTTTGATGTCTATTTATTAAATGCCATTCGGAATTATTCTGAAATGAACGAAAAACAATTATTCCAAATTATTCCGTCACGTGATGTCACGCGAACATATTATATTTCATGTCAAAAAGTAAAAAGGATGCCGTAATTTCTCGATATAATCTAAATTTCATTTCTTAATTTTCAAATCTATAATATCAATCTAGCAATATTCTATTACTTCATCCTTTGGAACAGCGCGATTCACGGATGAACAAACATGAGATATTATTATTCGACTGAACGATCTGACATCTCGTACCGTTAGAACAATGTGATATCAAAAGATAAATCGCGTGTACTTGATATACTCTATCCGAGAGGAAAACAAGTGGATCAACCAATCGTGACGTAAGTAATCACTCGTAAGACAATTAACCTTTAAGGCCCGTTTTCACAATATATGGTTATCTAAAGATTAAAAGTTACCAAGAAATTCATGAATGAAATTTATTGATGGATTTCTTGGTAATCTTTAATCTTTAGGTAACCATATATTGAAAAAGGGCCCGAGTAGGTAGGTAGTTTAAAGATACGCGTAAGTTAGTAAGGTTGGTTGCTCAGAACACCCCAAAAAAAATTTAATTTTTACTCTCCAAAAGTTTTAGAATGAATCTTACTCCGTAAAGAGTGAAATATCAATCTTAAAGATTGAAAATTAAGCCATTTTTTTCAAGACTAGCTCATTTATCACACTAGAGTGATAGAGAATATATTAAAGTCGTTATATATTGATTCTGAAAAAGTGAAATGCAAATATTTTGAATTATAAAATACATATTTTACTTAACAACACAATAAAATGTATTAAAGATTTTACGATTTAATCTATTTCTATATTTATATTAAATACATATTTTTACGTCAATCTGTATACGACAGTTATGTGTATACACTGAGTGTATAATTCCAATCTTTGTGAATTTGCTGAGATTCCAAAGATTTTAGAAAGTAACATTTTAGTTATAGTTTTTACCAGTTATCATTATATTATAATTAAAATTTACGTTTATAAATATAACTATAGAAGAAAATATAACTGTAGTTATATTTTTATGAGAAAAGAAATGTAAAAATAATGAAACTTTAAGACTTCTGGGCATCTACTGCTAAAAATGTAACCACAAGCTTTCTGTAAATGAAGTTCGTTATGTGAAGTGGTTATGAATGGTGAAATTAAAAGTAATGAATGATTTAGCTCAAAATTAAGTTACAGTAATTATTTAATACTGTATTATTTAATAATATATTATTTAATAATATTTATAAATGTAATTTATAAATGTAATGAACGTGTACATTAAATTTATAAAAAATACATTAAATTTATATTCATACACAAAATATACTTTTTAGTTACTAATACATTAAATTTAATGTAAAGTCATGAAATTAAGTTTTAATTGTATAACTTAATTGTGTATATTAAATTTCATGAAATTTTTAACAGTGCAATATCTTATTGTCCTTGTCCAAAAAAGCTTAAAGAAAACTGTATCTGAGGTATTCCCATTTATTTAAAGATTAAAAAAAATTTTAAACGTGCAGATTGCGGTATTTGAAACAAATTTTCAAACGTACAGTTACGTTGTTGAGCATTATGAATTTACAGCCCGCATATGCAACGCTATATAACACCGTTACTGCTATCAAACAACGGTATTTTTTATAGAAGCTTCAATTTGACAGTGCTTTCTTTATAACGTATATACAATTTAATTCCTTGATTTCGATGTTAAAATATATTATAACTGATAATCGTGTACTCCTTGGTTTTTCAATAATTGTGTTCACTGTAAAATTAATGATGGCTAAATTCCGCCTTGATTTCTCACCAGATTTTTCGCTCACGTGTGCATTTCGCAAGAAACGGAAGAGTCGCCATTCCTTCTCTTATGATCGAACCCTTTAATAAAGAAGGAGAACCGCCATTGAATTCGCAGGTTATCTGTTGTTGGCCGACTTTCAAACCGCGTTTAATATGATTTACAATTTTGATGCCACTGACTTGAGTTGATTTGTTTAGCATCAAGATTCGATCAGCCAATTGCATTCGCATGAAAGGTGAATTGTCGATTCACGATTGTACCTGTTCACGTTTCAAATATGAATATATTGGTTATTATTTTATTTTTATTGCGATCGTACAAGTCTATTACCTTCGATCATAATTCTTAACACTTTGTTATTACAAAAAAGAAATCTTTTCGCCAAAGAAAGGGTTTCTGATTTAAAATACACAGAGAATAATATTTCCACTTAGAGATATGAAGGGAAGGAGGTGATTATTTATATAAAATAAGTAAAAAATATAGAATCAATTTTTTTACAGACATTTGAACCATTTTCTAATTAATAAAATAAATATATTATTTAAATATATTATTTAAATTATTGCATTATTTTATAATAACTATACCAAATTCAATTTAATATAGAAATAGCAAATAAAATAGTCCGATGACTTGAATAAATCAAGTCAAAATTATGGCTGCGCGAAAAGAATGATTTCGCTGAAGCATCTAAAAATTTAACTAAATATAGATCTGAAAATAATTTTGTGAATCATTAAAGTAATTACATAGAACACTCAAATTGGTTTTTTTAGAGTGTCTACATTTTTTTGCAACATTGCTTGTCATGCTTGAAATTTTTAAATAATTATTTTGATGATCCAATAAAATTATTTTTAGATCTGTATTTGACTAAATTTTAGATATTTCAATAAAATTTCTTTTCATGTAATTATAATGCGTAATAAATAAAACTCAATTTTTTTTGAGAACACAATTTTATACGAAAAAAAAATTATTCTATTTTCGATCTACTTTTATATGAGATATCACTTCCTATTAGTAAGTTTGTCACAATTTCTGGAATATTTTGTATTTTCAATATTGCCATACGTGAAATATCATGATAGGCGCGTTACATCAAAAAGAGATACTTTATTTAAAGGAGATAATTAATTACGTACATGTAAAATATCGAGATAATCATTTTATTTGTCATGATACCCAGATATAATATAAAAGATCCTGCAAGCAGGGTAATATTTTCTCTTTATACCTTACGGTTATATTGATCTCGGCCTAGATACGATACTGTTTGCCGAAATTATTACGCCTCTCCGTTTTGGCACCTACCAACAATATACCGAAATCGGACAGGTACTTTACGGCCGAACACCCCGGAGAATACCATCTCGCTCGTGATGCACGTCGATTTTCGAGCTTGAGTGCTTTACAATCCACTAATAATACCACTTGCGAACCGATCGTATCGCAAATCAACTGCAGGGCACAGCACCGCCTGCAACCAACCATATATTGGATCACGCACTTCCGTCCATTTCGTCGAGAGCGGATTAAAAAACGATGATCGATACATTGTGCCGAATGCCCGGAAGAAACGCACGCCCGTTTTTTGAACAGAGAGAAACCTGGCATTGCGCGACGCTTTATTGATTTAATGTAGAAGACCACACAAAATTAACAAGCCAAAGTGATTAAACTGTGATCGACATGCACGTGAATACCATACAGTACACAATTTTGCTGCACGCTATGCTCGGTCGAATTACGACAATGACACGAACGTAAAGTGAAGAAAATATTCATAACTTAAAAAAGAAAAAGGAAAAATGTTATTAATATCTTTTGTCTAGCAATTTCAAATAAAACAAGTCACGATAACGTCAAAATGGCATTAAAATGAATCGAAAATGATTGAAAAATGACTTTTAATGATCATTTTGAAATCATTTTGATATCATAATGACTTGTTGTTCTGCTTGGAATGTTTCGCGATCTCTGTTCGTAAAACCTTCCAGAAATTCAATTGGAGATGAACGCGATAAATACTGTTTTATTATGTCATATATTAATACTTTGTTATTTAATATAAAAGTACGATCATAATCTGAGTAATGATTTCTCTGATTTGATCTGGGCGTGACCAAAACTGAGATATCGGCGGCAATAAACAGAGCGTTTGGAGAATTTAAACCAATTGCATTACTCTGCGCGAAGGGCGCGATTTATAGTCCAATTATTTATATTCACCAATTAAGTTCAATACGTCGCGAAATTCGAAAGGAAGGCGCACGTATGTATTATACATGCAACAAATAAAGCCGTGCACAGATCCCGTTGCGTCGAAATTTTAAAGGTAAATAAATTAGATCAGCATCTCTCATCTGATTCGAGACAGCCTCCCCAGTGAAACTGCATGTGATGAATCCTCCATCGAGCACATCATTCAACTTTCCAGCCGAGTCTGACATGAGAAATGAAAGTGTGTTTTCGGGACGGCGAATAAGGACCGGAAATACATTTCTTCTCTCACTTTTCTATCAAAAATTCAAAAAATTGACACGCTATTTTATATACAATAGTAAAAGTTAATCTTGCAATACTCATAAACAATACCTTTTTATTTAAAAAATGTAACCGTGTGATATTGTGTTTCAAATTTTATGTTAATGCCTATTTCCACCAATGTAGGTTAATTTCAGCTTATTTTTCATCTTTTTCCAGTTCTATAGAATTAGAAAAAAAGGAAGGATTAATTGAAGACGAGATTAAAGTTAATCTACATTGATGGAAATGGAAGTCAAATCTTTTAATAATCTCTTTTAATCTCTAATAAATAGTATATTATACACACATAACTTTGATTTTATATAACTTTAAATATATTTTATACTTATCTCTCTAATTCATGACACGATGCAATATCCAAGTATTCTCAAAAAATTTGCATTAAAAGCTTGGAACTCTTAATTAACTTTAGAACCAATATTATTCGCATGATTGCAGGCATTAAAATATGCGTTGAAATAATTCCTAATTATAAAATAATCATTTTTCTATGCATTGCCTAATCATTCACTTAAATGCACATTTTGTAAAAATTTACACATAAAAAAAAGGCGCATGAGAAACTTTAGATGTAAATTTCTCGCAAATATCCACTTAAATATTATGTGACTTGTTTATGAATTAATTTAGTAAATACTAAAACATATTTAAAGTTAAGCAAAGTTCATGTGTACACTTAGTCCTCTCCTGAGTTACGACTAGTAAAACAGACTGACGATCGTGTTCCCGTCGATGAAGTTACTAGACAGAAGTTACGATTTGAAAAACGCGAAGAGGCGGTGAAAGAGTTTCAGAAACTCGCGATACTCGTCTAGAGTGTCTAGTTTATTCAGCAGATATTAATAGTGGTATAGTAGAATTGGACATTAGACCTCGACCGTTTGACAATCCAACCTAATAGACACGACACTTTGATTGCCAACCGTTAGAGAGAAGGCCCTTCAGAATCCTTCGCCTATTCGGTAGCCAGTCTCCAAGTTTGGTTTATTTCTCCACTTTGATTTTAGTCGACCGAGATTTCGCATCGCGGCTTCTTCTCTTCGCGGTAGAACAGGTGCAAACAAGTCGTTTCTATGCTCAAACAATCGCTACACCTACCTACCTACCTATCTGCCTCTTTGGGAGCCGCACGAAATCGTTTCCGGCGCGTCTCGAAGCGCGCTATGTAAACCGTACACGATATACGACTGTTTAAATACACCTGAGAACACGCAAGAACTGTCTAAATACACTTGCGCATGGGAGCGAAGGAGGTGACGCGAGACAGGAATAATATTTATTGGCCAGTTCCATGATTTGACAGACTACTTGAAACGGTTGTCGCAAAGAATCCGGAAAGCGTGCCATTGTTTCCTTTCATATCGAATCTCGTTCCACTTTTAAATAATTCACCACCGTTAACTTTTAAGACGATCAAACCCCGCACTCAACATATGCAAGATAAAACGATTCGTCACGCAGCGATCAAGATTCAAGTATTAAGTGATGTACTTACGCGCTAAAGCTGTCTTGTTCATTACGCTTTTTTTTCCGCTTCGCCTTTATTAGAGATCACATCTTCAGTCGACAGGAGAGTCACCGTGAAAAACGCATCTCTTCACCGCCTACGTGCAACAATCGCTCCGGACGTGTGCGAAAGGTTTGAGAATTGTTTATTCAATCCCGCACGCGAGTTTGCAGGACCACGTCCCTATATGCCGTCATCATCGACGCTTATGCTCGCACACTAAATTATAATGCATTGCCCCGGCGGATTGCACCCTTAACGCGCGTATACATGTAAGTATGCAAATGAACGGGAACGTAATATTTAACGATCAGCCAGGAATCGGTGGCAATGAACTTCAAATTGGGATCTCGCAGTCCTTAGGCGGCCTTGGCTGATCGTTTCTGCACGCCCGATAAACCGATCTTAATGCAATCCATCCATCGATCACCGTGATGATTGTAGATATCAGACACGATTATCTCGCAGCGGCGCCGTTTTATCGCCGTCCAATGAGGCGATCCCATTTTCGCGTCGATGAATACCGGAGTCGGCCGCCCGCCGGCCGCGGCTTCCGTGTAACAAGGCAACAAATTTTGCGAACTAAACTGCTCTCTCTTTTGCGATTTTTTTTTAAATTTCTTCGATTTTCTTTTGCAGGGAGCGAGAATGGCCGACGGCATATTAAATAAAGTGTGCAATATACGGAATAAAATCAATGATATATATAAGATACTTCAGAATATAAATTCTCCAAGTTTAAAGTCACATTCCTTCGCAGTGTCTCTCTCTTTTAAAATAAAATAAAAGTACTTTTATGCATAAAATAATTTCTTCGATATAAAAATTTATGTTTTTATTTTGATAGTTAGTATTTTATTCTTTTTTATAGAACACACGTTAAATGTTCGCTAAAGATTTATAGTCGTACATGAAATGACAACAGTTCTATTCGAATTTTTTTCTGTATAAAAAGCTGTGTCTAATCAAGATCGAAATCTATTCATAGTCGACATTCTAATGACACGCCATATCGCAGACATTCTAATGACAGGCAATATCGCAGACGTCATAATTGTGTGAAAGTTCTCCAAGAACACTGATAAATGTATTTCTGCGTTGAAAGGAAAGATATCTGTTGCACAGAAACTTACTTTCGACGTCATCGACAGAAAATCGACAGAAAAATTCGCGAATGTGAAGAAGCGCGGTAACGAAATCGCAAGTCCTGAGAATACGCGTAGCTGTGTCAACATTGCACATATTTGTCGGCAAATAGAGATTCCCAGGAAGCCTTTCCTATTTTCTGTTAAGCGAAACTTCTGACGTTCGCAGCTTCTTGCTATTTACGACGACATAAAAAGCATATTTATGGGTTGATATATGAATGTATTATCTTTAGTTTGTTTGAAAGTATGCTGAAGACAAATGGCACCAAAATAAACTGTGTTACTTGAAAAGAAAGTATTACTCTATATGTATCATTTGCGTGCAGCTTACATCAGTAAACACTCCTGTGAATACAGTATTACAGATGACGATGATTTCTCATTCGCCTTTTTATTACAATAAATCTATTGAATGTGTGTCTATGCGAACGTTTGAGGTCTCAAGTGCATCATCTTGGTTCGCGATACGATTGCGAGCATACAAATAGATAGAGAGACGCATCGTTGCGAATAAAATAAATGTGCCTGAATAAGAAAAATAAAACAGATTGTATTCTTAATAATTTATTTAGAAGTGTCGATCTTCGTATTAGAATTATATATTAAGATTATCTTATATATTAAGAATGTACGAGCTTTATTTTTTATCGCCAGCTACTTTTAATCTGTACTTTTAATTCGATCCTCTATTTTATATATTTTAGATTTTTTATATATATTATAGATTTTTTTCCTTGATCATTTCGTGCATATGATTGACCATTCATTTGTTAAAATAATAACGATATGTTATCTTTTTAGTTGCAGACTTCTAAATGTGGCTGCTTGCAGAAAAAGAAAAGAAGAAAAAAGAACATAATTTAAAAGAACATACTTTTATTGCTCTACATTCTCTTATTATTGCAGTAAATACATTGTCAAAATTGTCTGTCAAATTAATTCATTCTATAGTGAGTTACCTATCAGACCATTTGATATTTTATAGCTATAAGAAAAATATAATTATAAAATAATTTTTAATACATGTATGTGGAATTATGATATACAATAAGTATATTATTAGACTTTCTTTTCTATAATAATTTCTGATCTTTTTAACCTTCATAAAATGTGTAATTTAATAAATATAACAAACAAAAACATTGTGTATCACAAGTGATTCATGTGATAATATCACTTAAATTGATATAAAACGTATTAATATTATAAACTTTTAATAATTCTTAAAAGCATTTAAATTTTCTGGAAAATTTTGTTTTCTGAGTTGTGTAACAACTCATAAGTGATATATTATCTTACTATTCTTTATTATCAAGTAATTAGAAAAGATCTTTTTATATATAATTTGGCAAAAATATATTTAAAAATTTTTTTGTAATTTTAAAACAATATATATATATATAGATATTATATTCAGAACACTAATTTAACTTATTTTAATTTTTGATAGATTTATATTTGTAAAAAATATTTAAAATCAATACATATTGATTATTTAACACTACACCTTCCATTAAGATTCTCTCTCTATCTCGAGTTCAACTAAAAGAAAGCTAATAATTTGATAAGCGTCGCTGCCGCAGCATTTATTCATCGACGTTCGACAACCGAACATGAAAAGGGAGCATTAAATTATTCTGGGAACCACTTATGTGCATGGTCCTCGTTTATGAAGTTAACACGATGAAATTTGGTGATATTGTCCACTGGCTTGGATCTTGGAGCAAGCGATTTATTTTGATCGATGGTGATTTTTTCGCGGCGCGAACTTAATGGCCAGACACGCTGACTCGACACCCTCGACTCCTCTCATCTTGTTTCGCTCCTGAAATCTCATAAGACGACAAAGTATGCCGTCATTCCGTTTAACTGTATGTAATTGGGCAAACACCGTAAACGTATGACGACAGAAAATAAGTTTGATGCAGAGGATGCCCAAGGAACATTATAGAGAAACCGTATTATTTTCTGGTGTTATATTTTGCAGGCACTTTGCGCACTTCTTCATTTTTGCGTCTCGTTCATCTCACTATAGGCGTGGTTTTTTTCGATATAAAGTAAGAACATTGTCGCGCATTATCATTACGCATTGAATGATAATGTGTATGAGCAAAGATATTATACAAACAAAAGGTTACTCATCAAACATCGATTCCCATGAATATTTTCTATTGAACAAAAGCAATAATCATCATGTAAAAACATGATAATTACAGTTGTATTGTGAAATGACCTCATTAACCTTTCTCACTTAATCTGTTTGTACATGAATAATGTAAAAGGAAAAAGACATTTTTGCAGATCAAATCTTTTTGTAAGATAGTTCACATATGTTCTATCAAAAATATTTTTAGGAACTTAAAATAAAAACATAATTTACAGTAAAAATACAGTCGAAATAATATAGAATAATTAAATGTCAAGTTTTCGAAGAGTGAATTTTCTCATGGAATTAAATTATCTTGAAAATTATATTGAAAAATTTATTAGTTAATTAATTTGAATCAAGCGACTCATTGTTTACTTCTAAATTATAATCCTCTTTATTCAAGGAGATTTGTGCAATCGATCTTAAGTCACTACATCTTATAATAGTCTCGTGTCCACGTGATCTTTAACGTTGACACTAATGAAGAAGACTTGAGTGGTCAAGGTTGACTATGATTGATCATTTTAATACTTCCTAATTTGATCTGCAAGAAGATCTTCGAGTACATATTTGTTTAAATTTTTGCACTCGTTAGGTGATTACATTGCGCGTGGAAAATAAAAAAAAGAAAGCTAAACAGGGATTACGAATGTGTGCTTATGGCTAAAGATCAGCCTCTAATCGGCTAACCGAAGACTCTACAAGTGCACGCTTCAGGAGTAATTACGGTAGATCGTTGTTCATTAAAAGTAACATTGGATCGCTTTTAATCGCAAGCAGCTTCCTACAAGCTATTACATGCTACTCGAAGCTTCGGCTCAATCTTTACAGATTCTAACGATCACAGAATAATTGCATGTCCAATGGCAAAATAATTATTACAACGTTTAAAGAAAAATTGAGAAATCAAAAGTATCTACAAAACATATTTAATTTAATTATTTCGCGACTTTGAGTTTCTATATAGAAAACTACCTTGTTTTCATAGTAAACTTTTATGTCTCGAATACTCGCATGTTTTGGATGTTAAATAATTAATCCAAAAACTTTCTTAAGGTATTTTATATTTCAGTAACAAAAAATGTGAATTATTGTAAAATATTGTTTAGATATGTAAAATATAGTTTAATATATATTTTTCTTTTTTAATAAATAATTAAAAAATTTTATTCTTTACAATGATCCTTTAAATATAAAATTCTATTAAAAATACATAATAAAAAATAGTTGTATCGATTATAATTACATTAATTAACATTTTTTTAGAAATACTATCATACTAAGCATTTAATAATGATATATCCATCAATCGAAGTTGAATACGTTGAAATGGAAAATAAAACAATTACATATTTTCATGAAGTGCGTTAAAAAAAAGTGCAAACATAAACATTTAACATAAAACATGAACAATGCATGACAATAAAGAGTTTGGGAACCCCTGAACCCGATAGCATCGCTTTCACGGCTCGCGTTTACCAAGTTCATCCTAGATCCAAAGGCGTACATCAATCTTCGCGAACTTCTATGCCTCGATCGTGTCCTGTGTAAATCCGCGCCGATCATCAATTTCCCATAACCGCCGGCTTAAACGTCCATCTGTACAGATACACGAGTGTGTCCATGTCTGTGCGTATACCCAAGAATCTCTCTCGAATCGTTCATGCCGCCTTTGTACCGCGTCCGGCTAATTTGTAATGGAGATGGAAGCTGCGGAGATACGCGCACCGTGCACTGTGTGTCGTGATGCATCATTGATCGTATTCGACTTGAACGTCAGCGAATAGCCAAGGTAGCTTCAATGTCAATTGCGTCGTTTAAATCACATCTGATTTTTTATCGTAAGTTAATCGAACAATGATTCGTAAAGTATCCCGTTACAGTGTAAATTAGTTTTGAATAATATCTACTTATGACAAAACAAACTCTCATTCTTCTGTGATAAAAATGTGTGCACTAAAAAAATTATGTTATATCAACAGCATTATTTTAATTGAAAATATAATTTTATTTAGTTTAATGACACTTAATGGAATAAATACGTCATGCTTTTGTTTTAATAAAATTTTATCTGTTTCATATCATTATCTGTTTAATACTACTGTTGTTATATATAAATCAACAAGATTATTTTCAATTAAAATAATATACTATTGATATCATTTTTTCAGTGATTTCTTTCACATTCTCGTTCTCTCTTCGAAGAATTCGAGATACATTGGGTATTTTTAATCGTTCTCGCCGATAAGCACATGGGCATTGCGCTGCAGTTATCGCTAATAATAAAGTAACGTCATTTCGCTACAAATGTAGTGATAAATAAGAGTCAGATCCTGATACTTCGTGGGGTCACTTTGGAATTTCAATTGATAATCGTTGTCGTGGATAAATTTGGATTTGGCCAAGAAATACTCGCGTAACTTTTATGTAATCTCAGAATGGAGAAATATCGCGAATATATCAAGTTGGACAACTCATTTAAGGTCGCCAGCAAGGCGACCTTACAAGGAAATCAATGCTTAGTCTACGACTGTTAACTGATGGCCAAGCTTTTGTCAATCAGAAGTTGGCTGACTAATGATGGCCAAAGTTTTGTCAGCCAGTACTGGACCATCATTGATAAATAACTTATATAAAAACTGGCTAAAATAACTTATAGGCCAATATCATGTGCTAGTATTGGGCCCAAGTTATCATTCAATACTTAGCCAGTACCGCAAATGTAGGTAACTTGAGACAGTGCGGGTAACAATATGCACTTTTGTTAACTTTAATCATGGCACTCATCTATGAGTCACTAAAGAAAATTTAAAATTTAAACTTTCTTTAGAGACTCATGAATAAATATCACGATTATATATATATATATATGAATTTAACAAAAAATACATGCTGTCCCAAGTTATCTACACTGTACCAAGTCATTTACTGCACCAGTAATTTGTTATTACTGCACCAATACTTGAACTATGTCAATCAATAATAGCCATTGATTGTAAACCTATATAAGAAGATTTAAGGATTAGATGTATATAGAGAATCTCTGTAAAATAACTAGAGTTCGAAATTTATACTTTATAAAAATGAATGTTTTATATATATATATATATGAAACAGTTTAATAATCAGAACGATATATTTAACAATTACAATACATATTTATATTTAACAATTTTTAATGAAAATTTTTTAATTTTAATTATTAATATTTTCATCTTAATTAATTAAAACGTCCACTTTTTATGAAATAATTTTTTATCTAGAAGTTCTAAATCGCCGCCAAATTTTTTGTATTACTTACCTACTTTCAAATATAATCTAGAAAAATCTTAAAATTTTTTCATTTTATTAAAAATACGTGTAACACATCCTTAATTCTTAAGATAATGATCAAGTCGGATGAGAGAGGAGCGCGATAGATGACGATGTAAGATAAGAGACAGGATTTAATTACGAATATCGGTCGCGAAGAGTCGTTGCGCGTGAGAGAGAACGAGAAAGAAAATTCAGGTGGAAGCCCGTTTATATATAAATGAATTTCTTGACCGCAAGTTTACTTGTTTCAGGACCTCTAATATCGCCGAGAGCGTCAATGTGCGTCTGATATAATTGATTGCGGGAACATATTCGTGGAATGTCGGCGAGCATTAATTACGCGTCGGGTATCTTTGATCCTCCTCCTGTAAGTAGATATCGATATCCGCGACGAATACTTCGATGCCATAACGAAGATAATTATCAGGCGTGACGTTATCCGAACTAATAATAATCGAAATAATTAGTTGCCTCTCGATAAAACAAGCGCGAAAGTACCTCGTGAAAGTATGTCGAGCAATTATTGGGATTTAGCGTAAATATTTGGCATCGAGTGACACAGATGTGATTTCATTGGGATAATATGACAGATACTCGAATTTATGATCGATATAGCTGACCTCAAAAGTAAAGAGAAATTATCCAGTCAAAACCGTCACTCAAAAATCTAACGTGTAGTTAACTATTTTTGTAACGAATAATTTAACGTATAATTAATTTAAATGTAAAAGAGTTAAATTTAAGAATTATTAAGTGAAGTTGATGACTTTTTCCGTCATTTGTAATTATATTTCTATATTTCCTCTATCTGAATCTTTATATTGTCCATTTATACAAATTCTTTTATTGTTTTAGACTTTCAAAAAATGGGAAAAAATTCAGAAATTGTTTATCAATATCTCTATTACATAAGATCTTATTATTCTCTTATTATTAATATTTTAGGATAAGGAACTGACTCTGTTCTCCTTTATTTCAGAGAAAAAGAGTAAAATTTCGCCAAAAAAGACCCAGAAGATAGATTAGGATTAAATGTAAATCTAAATAAAATGTAAATTAAAATAAAAAATTCTATGATTAAATCTTCAACATAACTCTTGGAGGATTTGATTTAAATGTATTTGATTTAATGTTAATGAAAGTGTATTATGTGATAACAATTCATGATAATAATTAACGATGAGTTTCCACATGACTTATAACACATCACTTATTAGTAGACAAGCTTAGCAACGCAGAACCATCATAAATCTATCCTGTCACGTGTAAGAACATCGTGGTACTTAAAAACGCGCTCGACAATCTCTGAAGACAGTTGTCATCGTAATTGCTGCACCAGGAAGCGCGACAAAATGGAAGAAAAAACCCTCTCTCTCTCTCTC
>NW_012130108.1:2063071-2138185 GCF_000143395.1 Atta cephalotes | reverse complement strand
ACTACTACGTACGTAACGAACGTAAGTTACGTTACGTACGTAACGTTAACGTTACGTACGTCGACACGAGACGACGACGAACTAACGTAAGAAACGAAACCTACTCTCTCTCTCTCTCTCTCTCTCTCTCTCTCTCTCGGATGGCCACTCGGATGGTCTTTTACCGACTTAGAGTGCTGTGTGCCACGTGTCATGGATGACAGTGCTCGACTTGTTCATGCGGACTCTGAAAGCGAACTCGGCTGCATTAAAGTACTCGGCGCTAATGGCGGAAGCGAGACGATTACAAATGCAGGCGATTATTGCATCCGCAAGCACATACGTGTGTGCGTTTATACCTGTTTAGGGTGCTTGCAATGCGACGTATTTGCGCGATCTTACACAGTAGAGAACTAAAAATACTAGCAGAATTATCTGTCTCGATGATGCGTGTCAAGATCCTTCGCGTCACACTCGATTGTCGCCTCTAACATTTTCCTATCATATTTTCTACTTTACACGTCTATATTCCACGAACGAGAAATGCTCTTACGCTATTCGAGAGACGAGTGTTTGACTTTGCTTCTGCTCTAACTTCTGTCAAGAATTCAGAAGTACAGGCACTCTGCAATGGCAACCTCCTTTCATGCTACTTTAGAAAGGATCTTCCAATAAAAAATTTGTCCAAAAAATTCTTTTTTTATTTTATCATAAGCCGAACTTCAATTTACTTCCAATTTTTTAAATATAGTAACTCTTACTATGAACAAGTATTTCACATTTTATATTAATTCTTCATTTATATATTTTTTGCATAAGCAAAACTTCACTCTCAAATCTTACCTTTATTTTCTTGTTAAAATTTTAATTTTTATTAAGTAAAAATTTTCACACTTAGATTAAAAACTATTTGATAATAAAGATGTTAAAAAGAAACCTTAATTTATTGTTTAAAACATAGAATAGTAAAAAAATTTGAGCTGAACAGAAAACTTAGGTTTTTCCAAATGGTGGAAAAAAATCAGATTGCAGACGGATTAATAATATTTTGTAACTTATCCTTTCCATAATTATAAATTTATAATCATAATGACCTCAATGATTTAAACGAAAGTTACCGCACCTGCATCATTGCGCAATTTCCAAGCCGATTGCCTCCGAGTGTTTTATCTCGTCAGTGAAATCATTTTCCGACGAACTGTAAATCGTTCTCACGCACGTCGGCCAGACTCACCAAGAATATTCGTGCTTCAAGGATTAGGAATTACCCTACTCGGTCATTATCCTCAGGGCTTACCACGGTCCTTCTATATGCACACTCGTTGCTCATCGTCCACGAGTATTTTGCGGCATCCTCATCATAAAACGTCACGAATACACGACCTACGTACATGGTTCGCCACGGCTATTACTATTCGGTAATGGATACGTACTGCAGATGGAGAAACAGGTGAAGATCGCACATTTCAGTAGCAGATCTTCCGGCAAGGATGTTTAAGAGGACTTCATCAAGCCAAGACCTTCCATCGAACTAAAAAATATGATTCGTCTACATTTATTGATCATAAAAATTTGAACTTTTCAAATATATTGATTACTCCAGGGAAATACTCCTCATGATGATAATTCTTCCAACGTAATAACCCGCAGCGAATACGAAGACTGTTGTTGGGGTTAACCGATCGTGGACGTATTTTTAAGCACATCGACGCGTACCTTACCGAGACACGAACGAGCCAACTACTTGCTGTAGCGGTAAGCTATGCGGCAACGTACAGCAGATCCCTGTGGCATGAAAAAAAAAAGGAGACACTCAGATTTATCACCTCCAAGCATAGCTCTAATCGCCGGTACACTACAGGCCCGTGTTCCACGTAATATATTAGCATCCGTCACGAGAAGAAAACGACTTATTCCACCCGAACTGAAAACTCACGGAGGCAAGGGTTAAGCTGCTGATTTTCGATTTGCGAGACGTAAGCTATTAAAATTTACGTGGAGGATTTAACATGACTTTCGACATGTGTGGCTAACATAAATAACCATTTGTGTAAAGTCAATTACATGTCTTCGCGCAAAACGTGGAAATAAAACTGCAAAAATCTTAAATGTATATGATGTTGATATTCGATGTACTACTCTGGATGTTTCTAAACTTGCAGCCATCATTATAGTTAGCTTAAAGTCCTCACCATGATATAATTCGCGGTTGATTATATGTAATCGTTGGCGAAGATTCTGCGGTTTTGTTACTAGGAGCGAGGCAATTCAAGCTTAGCGTCAGCTTCTCTTAACAACCACAATAGCCTCTTGCTAATTTATCATAAATTAGGAAACCGCAATATATTATTAAATAATCACGGTAATGATCATGTTTATAATTACATCGTCATATGGCAAAGTTGAAATACGTTTAAAAAAATTGGAACAGAAAAATGTAAATAAAAATTCTTATATATTTCTGAAGAGTTCTTCCTAATTGAGCACAAATTTATTTACAACTAAGAATTTATAATCATAAGTTATGTAAGTAAATAATTATGTTATGTAAGTAAATTGCTGTGGCTGCAAAAGAAAAAGACTTTTTTTTGACCTTTAAAATAATTCTTAAATTAAAATATGACAAACAATCAAATGAGATTTTTGATATTTTATGATTACGACATTAGTGTCATTTAACATTGAGTAAGAAGACTTTTGACTTTTAGATTGCAATGAAATTCACTAGGAAGTAATAAAATATAATGCTTCAAGATATCTTGCGTCATGTAAAGTTAATCAGAATATATTACACTACTGTCTAACTCATCAATGATTTATTGAAAAAGCCATATGTTGCTATAATCATTTGGGTTGATGTTAAGATCCATTAAGATCATCAAGTTTCATTAAGTCAGAGATCCAATTAATCAATGAATCAAATCATATGAAATAATTGCATTCGAAATCAAATATCTCATTCTGTTATAAATCGTCAATATTGATTGTTTATTGGACAACTTAACTTATTGAGGAACGTTAGTTGTAGACAACTTCCATCTCCTCCAAAATGTCTATTAATAATTTATCGGGTTACATGTTGTCTTCTGCCGTTTCTTGAGCGACTTAAAACGATTTCACCGTGCAGTTTTAACGATTAAATTATCGAATATATTGCAAATCGTTTGGATCGCCAAGTAACGGCAAAATTATAATTGTAATCACTCTTGTAATTATGCGAATTACTATTTCACCGTTCTCCTGGATCTCCTTACGGAGATTCATCTTTCATACTTGAGGTTAATTCGCTCAATTCAGTGATATATATGACAGCCATGACGGTAGTGCCTACTTCTACTAGATGAACGTGTAAATCTGAAATCTTCGCGTTATTTTTGCCAGGTGGATAGTAAGATCGTCGCGGTCGTCGAGATCTCTACACGAGAATTCCGCGAGAGACTGGGAAATTCAGATATATTGCGCTAACAAGATACTGAAAATGAGTCAGTACACGTGCTCGCACGCGGTCATAGAAAAGCGTTTAAGGTAAGATGACCAATTCTTTGAGAAAGGAAAAAGGAACATTAAAAAGAGTTTATTGATTGCTATTAAATTTTAATAAACAATTTTTTAAATAGTTGTTAATGAAACACATGAACAATATAACTATTAAGTTATTATATTTGTTAAACAATATTTAATGTATAAAATCACAACAAAAATTATATCAAGTTATGAAATCACATTTTATTTTTTAAACTATATTTTTGTACTGAATGTATTTTATGAATAATATCTGGGTTTTTAAATAAAAAATCATAAAAAAATTCTTCATGTATTAACTGAAATTATATTTAACATTACACTTATTATTTTACACTTGAAGGAGGGAAAATTCATAATCATGTCCTTAATTTTAGACAAAATTTATGACGCATTGTAAAGTGAAGAGACTATTTAATTTGAGACTATTTTTTTCTTCTAATTTTGGATGATTAGTCACCTTAGCTTAAGAGCTCATCACAAAAAAGATGATCATCAATAAGAAAATAAGAATTGCGCATTGAGAAACTATTCGCAAGCTTATCATATTTATATTGTAATTATTTTATGATTAATTTTATAATAAAAAAAATAGTCACATCTTTTGTGCTTTTTATCTGTCTGCAAACACTTTAATTAATTTTAAATCCTTTTTTAACACAATTGAAATTTTAAATTTTAACAAATATAAATGTGAATGATTAAATTAAATCTAAACGAAATTACGAAATTATTAATATTAATAGTATTTAATAACATTAATTATTATAACAGCATTATTAATATTAATAATATTAAGAGTATTAACATCAACATTAAAAATTGTTTAGGTAATAAAATCCACAAGCAGTGTTCTTATATATATATGATTAATGTGTTACGTAATTAATATAATAAGATTCAAGTGTTAATTACTACTAACCTTCGATTAAAACATATCTTAAGAGAGTGCGATAAATATCCGGTTGGAATATAGAGTGCGATAAATATCCGGTTTTTAAAAAATTTTATCACAGCGTGATAATTAAATCGCCATAAAGATGCAAAAATGAATATTCAAAGAATTGTAAGTTTACTATAAAATTATTTGATATATGTATATAATATACAATGCCGTGTGACAAATATACATGTATGTGTATACTCGTATCAATATTAATAATTTCCATAGAAATTTAAACCTCGCACAGGAATGCAGATAAACGAGGTTTATAGGAATAACGGAAATATAAATCTTAGATCATAGATAATATCCAAGTCGTGTAAAATTATTGATGTCAGTAGGAGATAATATCATGCAAAAATAATATTTTCTCCAAAAATTAATATTTCCGATTTCATATTAAATTCTCTCGCGCGCCATACGTTAACAATTAAATTCCTTATATGCGTCCTGAAAATTAACAAAGAAATAATATGATAAACGAGTTACGTCGAAACTACAATTCGAATCCGAGCAATTACTTATTGAAACTTAAATAACCCTTCGTGCTTTCGGGAAATTTGCCGAATTTGGTTTGCAGGTGCATGACAGACCTTATAATTCACCCATAGTACATACAATGAAATTATATGATTCTGACGGAAGAGCGTTCGACGAGCTGCGAGAGCCCTCATTTTCTTCGACTGACACTGTCTTCTCTCTGTACTTTTATCGTCTTAAATTGCCCAGTTGAAATCACTTATCTTATATTTAGTGTAAGAACCCTTTCCGTGTTTTTACAGGGAGGTGTCAAAACTCGCACAAAACCGGGACGCGAAGAGGCGGACGTTTGTCATGCCAACAGCGGCAATTTAACGGCAACGACCGCGTGTAAATGAGGGTCGATTCCTTGGATAAAAAAGAAACGCCCATCAAAAAGTGCAGCAGCACACTCATGTTATTCAAATGTGTTGCGAACCCAAAGCGACATCGATGATGTACACGCACAATCGTCACGATAACGCGAGGCCGGGATTATGCACGCATTCCAATGCGCTGATTTTTTCATGGAGGCGTTATTGCGTTCCTCTTGTCGTTTGCTAATGGAACCCACAAGATAACGGACGGTACTTTTCACGATGCGACAACTGGTACCTGGTTTCGATACCAACCACTTGACCGTTATATTTCGACCATCAAAACGCGAAGGAAAGCAAAGGTAGAACGTGACTTGCGTGCAAGGATCCCATATTAATTATATATGGAAAATTGAGTTCCGGTGAAATGAGTTAATTTTTACATATAATATTGTTTATTATGTGATGAACAAAAAATAGATTAAGGCTCAATAGATAACTTTAATATTAAGTAATTAATTAAAGGTACTCTACAAGCACATTTCTGCAAGATACACTAAAAACTATCCATTATATTTGAATCTTATGTTTGTTACATTTTTTGTTCATCACATTATAATATATAAATTATAAATGAAAATTAACTCATTTTTTTCTCCGAGATTCATATTAATTAATTTTCATAATTAGTTATAATTTGAACAATTGCAAAAAAAATTAAGATAAAAAAATAAAGCTGAAATAAAGCTGAATTTTTATTATCAATTGATACACAATTTTTTGATTAGCATTCAAATCATTTATAACATTAATGTAACAGAGAGTTACAATTAAATAACTCTCGGAGCAATTTCAAAATAGTTTCGAAATAGGTTCAGTCTAAGTGAATGTTAAAGATAAGCTTTTTAAGAATTAAGTTTAACAAGTTCTATAACATTAACTTTAAACGTTAAAGATAAAGAGCAGCCTTTTCGATTCGTTCAACAATGTTTTCATTTTTCCGTGAAATTGCCTCGTTCGCAATTCGATTCTCTCGGAGGGTTCGATTAAGACATACCTGACCATCATGACCTAGACTTTTACGAGTCAAGAGATTTACGATCAGAACCTTCGACTTCCACATCACTACATTTCTCACACACGATCGAGATGATAGTCACATCTTTTGAATTGAACCAGTGACCATAAGATGGGATTGAAAAGAATCGACGTAAGAATCATTAATAGAGTCCAAATATTCTACAATCAATAACACATTATAGGAAAAAAATAAGACATTAAATAGCGATAAAGTTAAAAACAATGAGTTCGATACTGATATAACATTCATAATGTCACTAATGAAAAATTTTCTATTTTACGTTTTAGTTCATTAGACGTAGATATATTAAGTAGATATGTTATATAATTCAATATAAAGTTCATATTGTAGAATATATGTTTCATAATGATTTATAACTATAATATAATTTGCATTTATTTATTAAGGAATAAAATTATACATGAATCAAATTTATAAGAATAATCAATACAGAGCTTCCTTAATTAGACTGGAAAATTTGGAAAATTAATTAAAAATTAAATTAAAATTAATTAATTAAAAATTATTTTTTAAGTTTATCGGATAATCCCGCGGTAAAAATTATTTATTAAATTAAAATGAAATTATTTAATATCTGGCTCCCGAATAATTTTTCAACGATTAGTTAGACTCCCATTCTCGTTGTCACGGTGAATTTAACTTATGTCAACGCAAGTATTTTAATGAGAGACAGAGAATATTTTAGGGATGCCACGTCGTTCAGCTGAATTGTATGAAGTGTCTTAAGTTGTCCATTACATTCCAATTATAACATACTTATACAGCTCAAGTTATGTAAGAAGGATAAGAATCAGTTTTAATTATTCTGACATTAAAAATCTGTAACTCAAATGATTGAATTCGCACTCGTAACAGAAAATACTGAAAATAATAAAATATGACTGTCATTGATTTTGATTATCCCATATAACAGTTCAATACAAAGTTAAGCAAAAAACATGCCTACCTGATGTTGCTTTACTTCTGCCCTCGAAAAGATAAAAAAATCGGTATTGTAAGTTTTGCGGAGAAAAAAGAAATAAAAGTACGTTCGATTGTGACAAAGCGAAGAAATCAAGGGATGGAAGAAAGAAAAAAATCGGAGAGGTGTCGGACCATCGTATGTGTGGCATTTGAAGAAATATTTATATATTTACGATACAATGCCGCAAGCGAACATCCGATTTGCATTGTGATTAATTGCGGCAGCCTAGAAACGCCGAATGAAAGTGAATAACAGAAATCTCAACTGCCAATTTATTATTCCATCGCAACGCAAACGATACACTGGATAAACGAACGTTATACCGCAGACTGAATCTAACTATGTCGATGAGAGATTGTCTTTCGATCATAACATGAAGAAGATATACGAAATCTTGATAAAGATCGGATTTAATGCTGTATATCAAAGTATTATGCTTCAACGTTAATTCGAAATTTTTTGCAATTATGTTATTATCGTAGTTACATTTAATTTAGTATTTAAAATAAATCTAAACATAAGTCATAAAAATATCTAGTTTTATATATTTTACATGTAAATCAACAAAATATCATATTTGTTAAAAAAACAAGACTTGTGTATTAATTAAATAAGTAACAAAGTTAAAGATTATCCTAATGTGGACATTAAGTGAAAGTAACATAACATAAAAATTGTAATTTCATCCTTTATAATATGACTATTATGTAACACTGTGTGTTATATTTCATTTATACTGTAGAATGCAAAATTATAATATATTGATGTTATATTACTTTTAATTGGTGTCGCCTAAAATAATCTTTAAATTTACTCAAGTCTTGTTTTTTAAATAAATGTAACATTTTATTGATATGTTTTACATATGTATTATAATATATGTAAAATATACAAAATTAAATACTATTTTGTAAACATATGTTAGGTTCATGTTAAATGCAACTAAATTAAATAGAATTATAATAATAATATATTGTAGAAAATTCATAATTAATGTTAAATTACTATCAATTTGTGCTGACTGGGGTATAATTTTTGCAGAAAGAAGGTAACTCGAATGAGCGTAGAAGGTTATTAAAGATCACGGTTACATATTCTAATTGTGTATACATGCTTCGTTACATACAATGTACATCGTAGCGTGTTGCGTGTTACTGATTATATCTTTTCCTTCCGTGCGATATGTTCGCGAATATTTTTCACGACATGCCGCACCTCCGAATTACGCAATGCGTTCAAGCGGATCGAACGAAAAGTCAGTTTTCCGCATCGTTAGCTATTCTCACTCGGGGCCCGCCAAATTAGCGCGACTGGCAAAAGATCAGACCGCCTTTAGCGGAGAAGAGGACAAGTTGATTATCCGTAATTCAGCCATCGCAAAAATCCCACAACTACTTGCTCCTATCTCAGAAAGACGCATAGACCGCAACATCGGGCCGGCGATTATTATCCGCAATTCCACCAATACAAGAATCTGCGAGCACCTTACGGAAACATAAAATGGAGATTTCCCCCTTCCTCCCTTTCTCTTCGAAGACCGCGACCAATTATTCATAATCGACGACGACGATACTAACGGGCGCGTTATGGAAATATACGTCAACCCCTTGAGGGCGCGCGCTCGGAAATACCTTCTCACGAAGAAATGTGCAATTCGTGCGCGATTGATCTTTTAGCTGTACCAGTGCATGAAAATTATAATACTAATCTTCTTGGTTTCCATAAAGACCTAAAGCTTCTATAACAACTTTATTTTAGTAATTCTTGAAATACAAAAGTATAGATAGAGGAATTTCAGACAATGTAAAAAGTTTTGGAATTGAAGCAATCAGTTTGAATGTCTTACATATTTTGAGTGATTATCCAATCGAATTATTTTTAGATTTATAACTAAATCTTTAGATAATTCAGTAAAACTGAATTATTCTTCTTTCCATGCAGAGATCCTGCCCAACTCAAAATCTTAATATAATTGAACTCTTTTACTTTTTATACTGCAAATATATATTTATATATTTACATTTCTTTCTATTGTCTACATCAGTCAAATACACAGAATATTATAGATAAGATAATAACGACATTACATTAGTTTACACGATTATGTTTATCTTTGAAGCTAAAGATATAATTAAGTGTAAAAATATAATAAAAATAGGTTTTATTATATTTAAATATAATTCTAGTGTTTATGTAATAAAGAAATTTTAATTTAGGAAGAAAGCATTTAATTACTGATCTGAAATCAATAATTTAGACTATAATAAATAATATATTGTAGTTCAATTTTAAGAGCAACCAAATGGGCAGGTGTTTTTCGCTTGCCAATGTACAGCTATACAGAACTTGAAAACACACATAATCGGTATTGGATAGAACTTTAAGGTATTTAGTTATATATAGCAAGATTCTTTCTCGGTATGTGTAAAGTACACCCGTTATTGCAAGTAGACATCCGCTCGAATTATTATGCATGTCATGCAGGCATGCGTAACTGGAAAATAACTCGGAACGTTTGCATAACTCTCGGTCAGATGTTTCCCTCGGGTCGAGGAACCGCCCAGAGAGATCCGGTGCTTCTCGTGCGTTTATTCTTCCCGAGAATCCGCGCGATCGTCGTCGATGATTTGCATCCTCGGTATATCCATGGCGCGGTCGAAACATTTGTTTTTCTTCGCTATACGAGCGAACATGCGGCTTGTCTATTAGCCGTAAATCATAGCTCATGAAAGTGACTCGGGCGAGTAGTATACGATGAAAGTAACAGTTTACTTGCGCTTATGCGCGAACGTGTAAAGTGGAGCGTGCGAGCGAGATGTACATAGTAAAAGCGTCATGTTCGGTCACTCATAAACAAACGCGAACAAACCTCTTCAATTGAAACATCTCGTTTACACTTGTAAATATATAGAAATATATAGAAAGAAACATGGACATAAATAAGAGATTGTTTTTCTTTAAACTAATGTTAGCTTGCTTGACATTTATATTTAGAGAAATGTACATTTAGAGAAATGTATGTCAGAAATATTTCATACGTAGCTTAACTAAAGCATTCATAAATTAGGCTACTTTCAAATATCTATGAAAGAACTACTGTGAATTTATTTCTACTGTAAAGTGGCATTCTTGAAAATAAATCCGTTCATTAAAAAACTATTTTTTTCATTACTTAAATAATTCTCTCCTTATAATGACTGATCAAATCATTAAAATTGCTTGTCAATTTAATTCGCGATTACTAGAGTAGTTTAATTGTGTTTATAGTCCGGAAAAACAAATTGAATTATTTAAGCAATGAAGATCCAGCTTTGACCGTTATAGGCATTTTAATTTCTAGTATTGATTGTGTTCTCACATATACGGTCTAAAATAAAGATTCTTAATATAGTTTTTTAAAATTAAATTTGTGCAAAAATGATTATTAGATTCGTTTCACCCTTTCTTTGCGGTCTTCTCTCCATACCGCTCGATCCCATTTTCGAAATCGGAGGTCCTTCTACATCGTCGATCACAAGCATCGAAGTAATTTCCTGATTGATTCGGACCTGATGGTGAACCGCTTTCCGATCGGCCAATAGTGATGTCCCGTTCCGCATTCAGGGTTAACGCATTCGCGATCGTTTGATGTCATTACGCAAGATGCATCCACGATATATACATGCGATGGAACGGGGAAGCGAGGGAGCTCAGGATAAAGGCAACCCATTGCATACCACTCATCGCACACACGTTAGGCGAACGCTGCGTTGCGCTAACCGAACTTTCATTCGCGATCGAAAACGCGCATCGTGTTGCACTTTTTTTCGATCCCGTCGAAATGATGCACCGGTCGGCTGATTGATACCGGCTGTACCCGGTCATGAATTCGCGGAAATAAGTCCTGAATTACAGGGAATTTTTATGCCCGAATTTCATCCCGCCCTCGAATATTTCGAGAACAGAATCTAATATCAGAAACCAATTTCAAGAGTGTAATTCCATTCAGAAATAAATGATAAAAGTAAATGGAAAGAATGATTTCTGCTGAAGTATCTAAAACTTTAGGTAAATACAGATCTGAAAATAATTCTGTTTCAATCATCGAAATAATTATGTACACCAAGAAAAATGTACACTTCAACAAATTTTTATTTGAATAGTACCAGATGAATATTTACTAAATGTAAATTGTATTTATTTATGTATTTATTTATTACAAAAACCATTAATTTAATTTAATCATTTCTTTTTATTTAGTAAATATATATTTAATGTAAGTAAATAGTAAGTTAATATGTACTATAAAAATTTCAAGCACGATGGGCAATGCTGCGAAAAGTTTTGACATTCTAGTCTGGGCATCCTATATAATTATTTTGATAGTCCAACAAAATTATTTTCAGATCTGCAAATCTGTACAGTTAGCTAAACTTTTATTTAACTTCAACAAAATCATTCTTTCCGTGATATAAATAATTAAGAATATAATTTCAGAAATGAATAAATAACTAAACAAAAGACCTTTCCGAAGATAAATGATTTTGATTTTAATTATACGTTTCTATAATCATCTATCATTCGATTTATGTACATCATAATATCGAGAAATACGAAAGCAAAATTTTAATTCTTCCATATTGATGAAAGGAGGAAAAGAAAGGAGCCTTATCCTGTGCCGAGTGTATTCGTATTTAAAAATGAGACAAAAGAATCAGGACTACACATAAAATTGTTATTTCTGCGTTGAACACAATGCAGCATTAACGAAGTAACGGAATTATACAATAGAATTAAATATCCAATTATACACACGGCACTTTGCGAAGTTCCTTATTAGCTGTCTTGGAAAAGAAGACTGGGAGCTTATTTACCATCTGCTACCAGTCGAACATTATTAAAAGCTGCATATGTCAAAATTGCGTTGTCAGAATGGGAAGAGCGATCTTATCGAATTATTCTGAGAGACCGCACATAATTCCCGCAGCACGAGATATAATAAGATTGTATGCCTGATATGTATCTACGACTGATGATCGTGTAACGAGGCAGCGACTTTGAAGAAGATATTTCTTTAGTTAGCAGATAATCCGAGTCGGAGTTCGTTTACCGGAGAGGAACAAGCCCGAGGCAACAAATATGACGCGCGACACGTTGATATGGTTATAAAGAACGGATGTAAAGGACCTATAAGTATTAGACATTGAATATATTTTTAGCTGCTAGGGCGAGCTTAAACAACACCCTGATGAATTTCGCCCCGATCGGTAATGAGCTCGCAATTGCGAACGTGAGGAATTTATCACGAAGCTAATTGAGTGAGCATTTACCTGTATTCCTCTCACGCCTCTTCTCCACCATCGCACGATGATTTTCGTAATAGTTCCGATCAAATTCGTTGAATAACTAATACATCGTGCACTGTACGAGGCGTAATTTTGAGCAGCGAATTAAGCGATCTCGTCGCTTATTACGAAGACAGTTTCTTTTACGGCTCATCAAAATGATGAGCGTCAATAAATACCTTAGAAACTATTAGCGTATGCATGAGGTACTTGAAAACCTAAAATGCATAAAAGTAAAAAAATGGAAAAGATTGTTTTAAGAAGATTTCGCGAAAAATGGGAACGTTTCTTTTTTTTAATCGTATCTCTTATGACAGTGATGATCTTTCCTAAAAGTTTTCAAAGGTTTTAAATAAATCCTTTTGGGTTTCATAATGTGTATATTTTGTTTGCATATAATTGAAAAAAAAAATTTCATATATTTTCGATTATAAGCCGGAATGTCGCAAAAAATGAGTATTTATGGCAAAAAAAATTCTGATGGTTTATTATTTATTTATTATACCTTTTTTTTTTAAATTATAAAATAACAGAATTGACATTAATAATTTTAAGACTCAATATATGTGTTTAACAAAAAGATTGTTAAACATTAAATTTATGAAAATTGTTATGATTTATAATCTATCGATACACTTATTAATATCTTCAGAAAACACTACACGATTTATGATACTAGAAATTGATAACCCGGATGACGATGCAGAAAACTTAAAAATTTCAACGATAGACCCGAACCTTTTATACTGCCAAGATTTCCATTATCCGTTCATATTAATGCATTAATTAAAGTGATGAAATGTTATATATTCTACAATCGTGACAACGACACATCTCAAGCTTACGATCAATCACTCATATTCCTTTTTATCGGAGATGATTTTATGTGCAGATGGATATCGTAAAAATCGAATGAATGTTTTTCTCATAAAATACAAAATAATATGAACTCTAAACTGAAAGAGAACACAGAATTTTAAGATAAAAACATAAAAATGACCAAATAATCACAGTTTCTAAAATTTAGTGGGAGATTAAATCTCATAACATCTTTTAACTTTTCAAAAGAAAAAAAATTAAAGTCTCTAGCAGATGTTAATTTTATATCAAGTGTTTATGAGTAAGATTAATTTTATACAAGAAAAAAAATTCATTTAAAAACAATTTTTTTGGAATTTCCAATTATAAAAACAGTTCGTACTGCAGTGAAAGATTGATACAAAATTAATTATAATTGACCGATTATTATTCGAAATCTATTGAATAAATTTTAAACGGAAATCTTAAATGAAAATGAAATGAATTATTATTATTAAGCATTCCAAATTCATGATGACCATTAAGCTTTTTCTCTTCTAACTTAACGGTCTATCAAAGTGGTCCATCAAAAGGACAAGAGACTCAATTAAAAAGCAGTTTTGATTTTCATACAACTTGACCATGCTGTTTGGCGTTTTTTATTAGCAATAATAAAATACTACTCTTTTACGGTGTCTCCAAATCTCGGAAATTCGCCTGAGATCTAAAAAATATGAGCCATTAAAGCAGCGAACGACATTGAGAACCGTGAGATTTATGACGCGGCAATAATGTATCCTTGCACAATAAAAAGAATCAAGTACAACAACCACAAAAAACGAAACAAATCAATACGGATATATAATACGAATCGATCAGTCGCGCCAATATTGTGCAGAACAAGGAAGTTTCTTTGGAATGAGAACAAAAAATAATATTAAATAGATATGATTATCCAATAAATTAAGATCGGTATTCATAGTTGGTTTCTATTCAAGATCGTCTTAAAAGTTCTGTCTTGAGGCGTCACGAACTACAATAATTAAAGGGCCGCATTAGTATCTTACTTTAAGACGGTCTTGAAATAAGAACTGAACTAACATCGGCTAATTACAATTTGAACACGCTATTTCTAGAGCTTACGGTACCGGTTATTAATTTTTATCAAGTTTTACGAAAAGAAATAAAGCATGTTATAAAAAAATTGATTATCTTATTTCACATGACATGCTTCCTTCTAATCCATTTCTTTATTGAATTACTCAACTGGCAAATAATTGACAATGATGAAATTAATGTCTAAAAATTTGATTATTGAAAGATAATTATTATTACATAAAAATAAAAAATTATCAATAATAAAAAAATGTGTATAAATCTCTTTCTCTCTATCTATTTTCTCTTTTTTCTTGCATAGAATAAATTTATTTATTTTTTATTCGCTTTTGTAACAATATGATAACAGTTATCAGTGTACAAAACCTCTAGCTTTGCTTATTTAAATAGTCGATTCCATTCATGAAATCATCGAAATTAAAAAATATTGCGTTGAACTAACATGGATGGTGAAACGGAATTTGTAAAAATGTGATCAATATTTTTCAAAACGAAGCTTAGATAATATAATGGATAAACTTAATTATAAATACGATGTTAATCGATGCAAAAAGCGAATTTGAACGTCAAAGGCTACTGTCTCTCTTACGCGACTTTTAACACAATCATTTCGGTAGGTTGATCATTAAGACGATAATCAATGCGACTCGCTTCGGCGATTCGTCGCGAAACAAGGAGATATGTATGCGCTCGTTTGTGCGATTATAAAAAATCTACTAAGCCGATAATGATCTAGAGCAGCAAGAAATATATTCTGATTAGAGTCAAACACAAAGAATACGAAGCTAATGTTTTTTTATTTCGGCCATATAATCTCGTTACTAATAGCCAGTACTAATGGATAAATAAATACGCTCGATCGAACACACTCGCAGTTATACTTGTTATAATTTCTCTTTTTTGAACGTCCGATTAGAGCCGCCGGATAAAAAATCATAATAACGTGTATAAAATAGTGCGGTTAGATCAAATAATCTTTTCTTTTGACTGCCATATGATTAATATGCCATCAGGTAACTGTGTTTTTAATCAGAATTTGTTCAGCTCTAAAAGATATTCGTATATATATTCGTATATAAAATCTTCATCTTGCTAATTAAATGATTTTCTTAAATATAACCAAACAGATGTAATTTTATAATTAGCGCTATTATTGAATTCTTGATTCAATTCGGAATTGATTTTTAATTGTTATTTCTGCGTATCTATATTATATCTTTTACAAAAATATTATATATACTATTTTAACAAAACTATGAAGAAACTAATAATAAGTTAAATTATAACATTATAAAACTATTAATAAACTATTAAAATATTAATTAAAATATTATTATTTTAAATAAAACAAATACGCTCAAAAAGGAAAGTTTATTGATTAATGACAGACGAATAAATCATCGCTAATCTAAATTTTTAAGACAGATATAAATATGTGACGCGATAATTAATGGACTCTTTCTCTAAGCGTGACATCCTCTACACATTCGAGTGGAATTTTTTTCGAATTAATTACAATTCTCTGTAACAGGTGCCCGAAGCTGCATCATGGTGTTCCGAATGACCGGCAGCATGCGTGACATTCCAAGGTAAGAAATGGTTAAATCTAACTTATGGACGTGGCGGAAGTCTACACTTTTCAGTCGGATACTGCTAACAACGGTACGGAAATTATGCTGGCGGCGCGTTCAGAAGCAAGGAATTCGCCGTTTACGCTTCACGAACCGTCTTATTTTCTTCCGTCGCCGTTGCGATCCAGCAGAGTTCCATTCCGCATTTAACGTCATAAAACTCACGCTGATGAGCTTAACTTGACGACACTTTAAACAGAGTAAGAGTAAGATAAAGAAATTCTACACAAAAAAGAAATACATACTCTTTCATAGAATTTTGCAAACGAAAGCGTAACGACGTTTCACACATTCATCATGTAATTATTTATCTCCATTCGTCATTAAGTCTAATTCGTTATCGACATACGATGTCTTACGTTAGTACAATAAATAATAGACGATTCAATCATCTGTTTTAAAAATATTTAGAATATCTACAATGCTCGCCGTACTCAAAGCAACGGTAAACTGTATGAATCGGTAAAGACTGGATTCATTCGGTGACTTATGCACGCGTGAAGAGTATGCACTTCTCTTCAAGCAGTCACCTGTATCTTTTCAAGGGCATTGTGCTTGCAGCACGTCCGTTTCATTGACGTCTTGTATGAAGGATATGTATTCCGAGAAGACGGTCGTCTCTGGTACAGTGATGCACAACTCGCATTCCGATAAAAATATCTCTACAATCTTTTCTTAATTTCTAATTAATATAAAATATTAAAAATTTTAAGGTGAGGTATTATTACAATATTTTTCGCAAATTCTTTTAATTTAATTTTTCTAATTTAATTTAAGGGGATTATTAGCGTTTCAAACTGATTGTGTTGAAAGTCCGAATGTTTCGACGCGCAATTATATTTGAAATATATTTAATAATAAAAATAATTAAAATGTTTCGACGTGCAATCTTATCTTAAAATAAAATCGATTTAATAAAGAATATATATCGTATTATTTAAAAGATCTAATTTTGATCGGTTGTTAGAATTCTTTATTTATTGATTTATTCATGTATGCGGTCGTTCTTAATTTTAAAAATTAAAGAACTTAATTAATTTTATTATAAAAGAGAAATTAATGAAACTTTATTTCCAATTTATCTTAGTTTCAAACAGATATTATATATCACACGTAACGTTGTAGCTTGGAGCGTTCTATAATGTCATAAAATTACTGCAAATTGATTAGTTCCGTTTACCTACCCAAGGTGATTTAATAAACCGCTCGATTTGCAAATTACCGCCGATCAATAAAGTGCAATTTAGTGATTGATTGTACGAGGAAAATTGTGCGTCACTGGCGCAATACGTGATACGTGACAAACTAGTCGTAGTTCACGAGTATATGATCTTAGGCGTGTACTTCTCAATTCCCCCCGGCTATGTACGCTAATTTATTTGACATCGATAATGCGGCCTCAGAACTGCACGTAGAAAGCGTTAATAGTATCGCGGAACCAATAGAAATATCCTGTTTCTTCAATTATCGAAACAACAAAATGAGCTGATAAGTTGCGTGGCGGAATAGACGTAACCGTTACAAGATAGATATCATTGTTCAGCATCCGACAAGAAATACTGATTGGTTAAATAATAGGAAGATATTTCAGAATTTTTTATAATATTGATCATTTTACAATATTTTCTAAATATAACAAACGTCATATTTATAATAAATATTTATAATACATATATTATAAATGTTTATAGTATACATATTTTACATATTAGCTATATTTATAAATATTTTCAATCAGTCCTTCTGTGCACGATTTTGTTTAAAAAAATCAAAATTTGTTTAAAAAAATGTAAGATTTGTAATAATATTATATAACTAAAATATAATCATACAGGATTTTTGTTAAGCATCATAAAACATATCTAATATTATAAAGTATCATCAATCTAATAAATCTAATCGATATTTAACGCTAAATAATTAATCAGTCTAATAAATTATTAATCCAATAAATAATAATTCAGTTACCTTCACGGGGATTGTTTTACATAACAAAAAATATCTATTAAAAATTGATTAAAGTATAAATGAGACAGTGTCGTCGACACGGGCAGAATTATATATAAATTTCTTTTTCCTTGGATATTAAGTAGCGCTATATTATATCGATGATCGAGGTAGTGATGGTGCGCGTGTAGACTCATCGAACCGTAGTGAAACTCACTACGCCAGTGTAATAATGGTCCATTAATTAATATTTATGCCCTGCCCACGTGGCCATGACGCTTCCTTTGCGTATATATTAATTCTAACGTGGTTGCATCCGCATTATTCACGCTCCGCGTCTTATTAAAAAACGCGATCGCGGCTCTTTTCACGAGGTGAAAGAGAGAAAGAGAGAGAAAGAGAGAGATAATTTTGTTTTTTTTTGTGTACTTATATCTTCTTGTAGTTCTGGATTTAATAACCTTCGTTTTGTCGATGCGTATCTCCGCCGAAATGACTTCATCCCACGATCGTTCATTCATTCTCACTTTTCTTATTTGCTCTCAATCGATAGTTATTATCGATTTATTATCGATTCAGCTACTTCGATGAAAGCTTCGAAATTTTAAAGAAAATAATGGAATTTTGGATGTGGCAAGAATATGTAATATACAGGGTGTACTAATTGAAATAATTCCCCCATTAATCATATAGTGCTATTCCTAATAAAAAACTGAGACAGAAAGTCTATCATTTTGCAATTTTCGCATTATTTTTTTTAGTTACCCAATGAATAAAATGTCTAAAATCGACGTATAAGACAGTTTTAAAATATTTTTAAGAGTTCTTTAAGAAAAATATTTCAAAATATTTCATAAAGAACATGGAAAGATATCTTAAAATTGCTTTATATAGCGATTTTATCGGCAATATTTGGAAATTAATATCTCGTTAACTATTGCAAAAATTGCAAAATAATAGAGAACTTTTCGACTCAGTTTTTTATTAGGAATAATATTGTATGATTAGTGGGCGTTATTTCATTACACCCTGTATAAAATAAAAATTACAAAATATTTTTTTTCAGAAAAAAATAAATACCTTTTATGTGATTCTAGACTAAAATTTCTAAGAGAGAGAGGAATTTTTCCTGTAGAATTTAAATTAATTTATTTGTCAAGACTATAATTACAAAGACCACTGGTAGCTGATCGAGATAATGAGGGTGTTCTAAGTATTGCATAATAAACAACAACGAACCAAGAGTACGTTGCTATGCCGCAATTACGCGTTTCTTGCGGGATGTATGTATGTGTGTATGTATTCTGTGTGATATAAAAAAACGTATATCTACGTGTTCGTATTGATCATCGCTCCGTGACGCTCGCATTAATTTCGCCCGATTCCTTTACCTTTTATGTGCTCTTTCCTGCTTATCGAAACGAATATAAACTATTCAAAACGATGTAAGTTTTGTAAACTTGAAAACGAAACAAATGAATGAAAATCGTTTGAATTACAAAAAAATCACTTTTTCTTACGTTTTAGATAAATACATAATAAATTTAATAATAAAATATAAGGGAAAATTTATTCTAAACTTATTAGTGAATAATCTTTATTCTGTGACAGGTATAAAAAGATCAAAAAAAAAAATAAGATTCACTGTTTTCAGAGGATATATAGAAGCACTATTGATATATAGATGCACTATTCGGTAAGTAACAATAAGATTCATTTCCGCCGCCTGTAGATGTAGAGATGTAGAGATAACAGAATCGTAAAATATCGTTCATTCTGCGCATCTCCTTCTATTATACATTGCGAATAAACCTGCTGAACAGACATGCACTTTCCGTTTCAACTAGTCTAGTCTCGATGTAAATGCACGCTTTATTATACCACGTCAGATACACGAAGGTGCGGTGTACACCGATTAGAAAATGAAAGGGATTCCGCTGAGAACGATAGCGAATCAGTTGAGAGAACATAACTCTAGAATAGAGGAATTATACGCAGGTGGAGAAATAGCTGTGGCAAGGAAAAACGTGTCAGTGAATCGAGTAAGTGGTAATTAACGAAGTTATTAGAATCGACACACGGCGATTGTTGTACCGCCTTTCTACCATTGATATTTGTATTATCTGTCTTACAGCAGTTTTATTTGAAAGTAATTTATAACTAAGAAATTATTGTATATAAGTTTAACAAATAAAATAATATGAATTATATGCCCCAATCATATCATATATATTTAATTTATACATATTTTTTAATCGTCCTCTGTACAAGATTTTTCTTTTTGTCTTCTGTGATTTGTTAGCTTTTTCATTTTCTCATAAAATATGAAATAATTAAAAATATATCGCTCATTTATAATGACATAACTAAAAAAAAATTATCACTTTTTTAATTACTTGCAGAAAAAGAAAGGAAATACAAATAAAAAAAGAAACATACTTTTATTCCTGCAATCAGTTATCACATCAAAACGTTACATCAAACATTAATATTATAGCATTTTATGACTCAAATTAATGACTCAAAAGATTAAAACTAATCTTTTGGAAAAATTTCTTTCGCTGTGTCGCATTATTGTAGTAAATGAGAAATAAATGTTACATTATGCTACAATTATCGATACTCAATAATAACAGTTTTAAAATGTGCTAACTATTGTGTGTGATATATTTGTTAGTGCGATACTTAAATGATACAATGATTAAGTACACGAATGTGTCCCGCTGATCGTTTCGCTCGTATGAATTTATTTATATATACGGATTGGATTTATATCATGTTTTTGCCGTCATAACTCATCGACATGTTTACGAACACCGCATATGATATCGCGTGCTGAGTTCATCATTCCCAATCGTTAATCATATTCCCGTTTTTTTGTTTTTCATCTTTTGATAAATTTGCAAAGTATATTATGCATGCTACACCACACATGTTGCAGCCGCATAAAGAATCGCGCTTAACAGTTCTTTGATCTTACGCGGCGTCAATTGAAAACTTGTTTTCCCCTTATTCTCATCATTGTGCCTGAACATTGTTAAGCACCGTCGATGGTGATTGGAATTTTTCTACGCGCCCCTAATCACGACTTAACACCCCATATGGCGAGCATGTTAAGCGAGCAACGTGCAACTCGGCGTTTCATGAATAAGCTATGTTTTAATAGCTCCGACACATGAAATCTCGTTGATTTATCAAAGCTCTTCCTATGTGCTATACGCGCTTGCTCAAGTAGATTCACGGAACCGAACGAAGTCGGTCGCCGTGATTAATTAATCGCCGCTAGTTAATCAATCTTCGCCGGTACTCCGGTAGCTGACGACGATGGCATGAGAAAAAAATGCGCGCGAAAGTTGCAACCGATCTTAGAATTTACAGAACTCTTGATTCTTTTTATGTAAATCTTTGTGAAAATTAATTCATGATAAATGGTGCTTTCACATTGCTATATTATAACATATGTATATTTATCAACTTTAATATTTGCTAAATATCTAGTTTTCTTTATAAAGTTATTTCTTGCGAAAGTTATATAACGTTATGTAACGTCAAATTGTTTCGAATTAGATTAATAATAGTTTTTAATAATAGTTTGAAGTCATTCAATTTTAAATTCGCAGTTTTCTTCTATAAATCTAGAATGTAATTTTTTAAAAAAATATACATATCAAGTATATTATTCAATTGATATAGAATTCCTTCTAACGTATTATAAAATTTTATTATCGAGCCGTCGACATTTTTTTATGAACAAGCTCCATCCTGTGATTAAAGCGTCTTGTTAGTCATTTCATGAGTAAAATAATACACACGCCTCACGTCAATGAAATTCCGCAATGCGTATAATAAAAGCAAAATTACGATTTGCAATCGGGTCGGGGTTAATAGCATGTCATGACGACGTGCACTTTCATTCTCACGAATGCACTCGGAAAAAGAGAGAAAGAGAGATAGAGAACGTCACACGTGTAATGACCCTGGTAATTAATCTATCACCATAATAGCGAACTTTATAATTATTCACCGTTAATCACAATTTCATAATTGCCTGACCGATCAGTTTGTGCCGTGTGTATGCGTATTCGGAGTCCGATATCGCATGAATAAATGAAATCAATCATTGAATCTTCGAAAACGCATATGATATATTTAATTCTGTAAGAATAGATTTTTCTGATATCGCGCAGTTTAATAATCAATGTATAAAAACGAATAAACTTTTTTATTGTCACGCAATTATATTTAACTATACGGAGAGAATTTTTTCTTAGAGTTTTCTCTGAAACTATAATAGTCGGGACAACACTTCAAAAAATTTTATGTAAATCTCTTTCTTATTTATTAATAAAATTACAATGAAATATAAAAAATAAAAGTTTGATTAATTTTAGTGTATGGTAAAAATCTTTAAAATATTGTATTGTATCATAACTCATATTTTCAAGATAAATTTTAAAAGAAAATTCTCTCCGTGTAGGTGTCTTTGTATAACATTATAAAATATTATAAAATATTATAAAAAATAATATTATAAAATATTATAAAAAATATTCGAATTAAAATATTTGAGAAAAGAATTGCAAAATATGAATTAACATCATGAAAAATAATTTATATTTGCGATTACTGTTAATACCTACTATACTGTTAATACCCTTGTCAAATTTCTTGTCGAATGCAATGTATCTTCATAACAGAGCTGTACGTATAAATATATGAACAGAATCTGTCAAGATTATCGAATATGTCAAGGTTAAAAGGAGCCTCATTCTCATTTTTCATACCAAAGAAAAAAAGAAATCATGAGAAATTTCATACTATTTACCTATAGAAGTATTAATTAAAACAAAAAAGAGATCATCACATGTATTCTCATTCTGAATAAACATTAAACAAGAATCGAGGCTATATAAGTTCATGAAATTTTGATTATATAAATTTACATTACAAATAGACACTATTAATAATTGTTTATATATAATTTTATATATTATTATTTCCTATTTAGTTGAATCGATAAAAATAATGTAAAAATAACAGAGTTAATTGTGACAGATAATAATTTTACATCCGTATTCTTCAATAAAGAATAAATGGTCATTATACCAAAATTAAAAAATTATAAATATTTGACTAACATAAAATAATTTTACATCGTTAAATGTGACGGAAACACAATTAATATTGATCTTAATATCGTATTATTCTAATGTAATTCTCCATTCCTCAATTATTTCGGCTGATTTGCTTTGATTATTATTTGATTTTGTAATCATATTTGAATTGGTAGTTTATTACCTATATATAATTCTAATAAAGATATAACAAGACCTACATATAGAATAATAGAGTTATGACATAGTCTCGCTTTCGACTTCCTATTTATTAATAAGTCATTCAGGTCATCTGTCAAGTTGGCAAGATGCAGTTAAATCTTCGTAAATTATATCGCACAATTTAGTCAAAGTGGATAAACGAGGTTAAGATATTGTAACACTTTCCAAGTGAAAACGTTTCCGTTATTTGATAATTGACTAAATGTAAATCTTGCATAGATTCATCTAATCAACAATTCTTCGATATGCTATGTTTTTTATACATCTTACATTCCTATATTTCCTCCGAAGCAAAAAATTTTCATCAGTGAAAGTAACGTGGATTGCTCAGATTTATTCGAGTTTTCATTGGATATCAAATGGATATCCAATGAAATTGGTTGAAATAGTATTTCAACAATATGCACATGACGAAGTTTTTTTTTTAAATAAAAGATAAATAAAAAATACTTAGCTCTCGATATTCTGTTCTACCTCTACATATATCAAATATATAATATATTAACGTAAGTCTCATACGAGTCTAATATTTATTTTTTATTATTCCTAAATTAAATTAATTCTATTCTCTTTAGAGATTTATTGTATTATTACTTGCAAAAATGTGGCTATATATGACTATATATGATGAATAAATTAATTCGCTAAATTTAAAGGATTACGGATCAATAAACTTTATGAAAGAGATGACGAAATGTGGCAGTGAATATTTAATGCTATCAGAATTAGCTATCGGAAATCGGCATCCAATAAATAATAATCATTGAATTATGTCGGATCCTTTCTCAACTTTTTTATAGACAGCCATAAACTTTGCGTCGAGTACGGTAGTAATTCTTCATCCAGACCATCTGACACATTTTAAACTTTAAAAAAGACATTGATGTTGCCACGTGCGATAATATCGCCGTATGTATTGCGATGTAAAATACATAACTGCGACAACAGATATCGTTATGAATAGAGAGTTGGATAATAATCTCTCATTTAACAAGGCACACTTGTTACTTTGATGCATAAAAAATTGAGAAAACAGGCAAATTTTTAAAAACGCGGAAAAAAACATCAACAATATAGATGAAGAATTGTAGAACCAATAGACAAATACTAAAGAAATTATTACATATTCTATATTATCATTAATTCTTATTTCTTATTTTATTATTAAGTAACTAAAAAAAAAGTTTTCGAATTTCATCTAATATTTTTAGAACAAGGATCTTTTTAAAACTATTTCGATTACTAATTGTTATTTTTTTCTTCTGCGGCAGAAAAATAAAATACAAAATTCAATCTTTAAGCAAATAGGTTTAAAAATACGAAAATTGGTATGTGGAGTGCTTGAAACATCCCAAAAAATTTCAATTTTATAGTTTTATTTTTATTAGTATATTATAGATAAATTTATACCTTATGACGAATATAAAAATAATGGAATTAACGAAATGTAAAAATAAAAATTCAAACTTTAAGACTTTTGGAAATCTAGACAATACTTTATATTTTCCTTTTTCAGAACGAGAAAAAAACAAAAAGCTAAACCTGTGGCCACTTTCTTACTTAAAGATTACGTGCGCAGGAATAATGCAGTGTTCAAGAATATTATCGCCTATTATCTAATAAAAATCAAAGTTATAAACATTTCTGAGTGAAAAATCTCTTTCTTTTCTCGTATCGATAAATAATCACCACATGCCTGTTTCCTCATAAAAGATAGTGCGAGACAGAGGCAGTATCCACGTATCATCAGTTTTTCCGTGCTGATGAGCAATAAATCTGCGTTCGAATGTTCGAGCTTCTGACTTCTCATTGTCATATGGTGTACGCGTCAGGAAAATTCATACGAAATAAATATGCAACGCGCAGTACGAATCATTACAGAGCCAATTTCTTTTTTTACAGTTGACACTTATAGCTTTCATATGGAAATCGGCAGTAATAAGAATAACTTCGCACGAGTTTATGTGCGTCGCAAAAATACTGTATTGTACATAATTAACATTTACTTTTACGCACAAATATGCGTAAAAGTAAGTACAGGTTTTGATTATGTAAAAAAGTGATGCGACTTCTCGATCTCACGTTAAAACACGTTAGACAGTAAATTATGACTTTAATTACGTACTAAATTTCTGTAAAGGTTACGTGATAAAGTGATTAGAAAGGTAAAAATCGATAATGTTAAGTGCGATGACTAAAAATAAGAGATCGACAAAATACCACAGTTTACATTGTAATTGAGTTGATTAATCTTGCAAAATATCTACATCAATAAAAAACCTCGACACAAATCATTTCTTATTCTCTAATTATAGAAGTTTATAATTAATCAATGAATATTATCTGTTGCTGATAATCACGATGTGAACCAATAATATTTCATATCTCGATACCCAACACAATTGCATCTCTAAAAGTAAAATTTTACGCGTACTACAAGAAATATTAAGAACAAGATTAAATATTAAATATTAGAGAAATAAAAATATTAAAATATGTAATTATAACAAACATGATTTTTTTATTATAAAATTAACAAAAAGAAGAGCACAGCACAAGTTATTTTGTGATATTTAATATGTAGTTCAAGTTTATAAATGATTTAGACATTTCGACCATAATCCGGCCATAATCTTCAATAAATTTATCAATAAATAAAAGGAATTTTATAATTTATAATACAAAAATAAATTTTGTAAATTGACTCAACCATGTTTTATAATGTATATGTTCGTACAAGAGGAAAGAAAGTAATTGATTTATAATTATATAATTATTGAATTTTAATGTTAAATTTATGTAAATTCTGTGTTTTTATTGATATTTGTAAATTTATTGAAAATGGCCAGACTGTGGCTGAAACTAAATCATTTATAAACTTGATTACATATTAAATCGTAAAAAACAATTGGTTTTATGCTCTTCGTTTTGTTAATTTTATAAAAAATATTAAATATGAATAGAGATTATAAACGTAATACACAACGGATATAAATCAAATATATATAAGATATAAGACATATATCTTACACAGATATAAGACATAAATGTCTTACATTTTGTACGTTCAATTTCTATTCATAACTTTCATTTCTCTAATATTTCTACATTTAATATTTAATATTCCTGTTCTTAATATTTCTTCCATTCAGCGCATGAAGCATAATAATAATACTGTGAAAGTATAATATGACACATGCGGAGCAATTTGTGCTGCTGCCTGTCGGGTCGAAATTCGGCGAGCGAATGATAGCGCATAATCTTTATGTACACAACAACACGCATGTGCAGAGCAAAATAATGCCGAACATTGGAAATTTATTACTATGAAATATATTACGAAATAAATGTAAGCGTTGAAAATTCTATACCTATTTATAATTATTATAATTATTTTGATTAATGACTGTTATTATATATTTTACATATATTATTCTATGATTAATGACTGTTATTATATATTTTACATATATTATTCTATGATCTTGTCAAAATCAGTTGTTTAAAATAATGATTAATTCCATTCAATCAGGAAAACTTTTGAAATAGAAATCTTTTTTGCTTATAATCTAATTAAATTCAAAGGTTTTATTTTAATTTGATGTATAAAGATATATATATATTACTGTAATAACAAATTTTAACTGTCATACGCATTAATTAATTAATTTATTTTTAGCTTAAATAATTAAATATTTCATTTAAAAAACTTATGAGATTTTATTTAAGAAATAAGATTGATTTTCTTTTTAATCGAAAATCTATTCATATAAATTAGTGTATTTATAATAATATGTATTATTTTCGCAGATGTTCAAGAAATCGAAACTGATTTTAATGAATAGGAAGAATTAAATTAAATCATTACAAAAAATGTCAATTTTATTATTTTTTTTATTACATATTATGCAATTTTACTGCTCTCAAAATATAAAAAAATGAAAAACATAATAATTAATTTCTGATAAAAAATTCCGAAAAAATACTCTTCTAATTAAAAGATAAACTGTATTTCTTAAATAAATATAATACTTAAATAAATAAATTTAGTTTTATTGTTTTTTGTTAAATTTGACAAAAATTCAAATTTTAAACATATGCATTAAATCAAATCATTATAATATGTTCTAATAAAAAACGGTATTCTGAAATATTTAATTTTAATAATTTAAAAATCTATTCTCTACTTTCAAATTTTTCAAATCGAACTTTTTACATAAGTAATTATTTTTGATTCTCAGAAAAATATAGTGCAAGATTAAAAAAGCTATTAATTACATATGTAAAATATCAAAATTTTTCAAATCGTGATGAATTAAGTCAACGCGACTGAAACTTCATTTGAGTTTCTTAATTATATCATGATTTCAAATGTGAAGTAACAAAAATCAAATTAATTCTCATGATTCAATTATTAAATCGTATCGTATCTCAAGATTGATTTCAATCAAGTTCTTTAACATAAAAGCGACTATAAATACAAGCCCAAGTAGTTCAAATAATCCGCTCCAGTTAAAATATTAGTTCACGATACTCGTTTTTCGTAACGAATGACGCGAGAAAATTTTGCCGAGATAATAACGCGATATTGCCGTAAGAGCAGTCAAGTGTAAAGTGAGAAAATCGAAATCGTGAAATGCAGGACGCACTTCATTGCGTTGCGTCGCCGAAGATGGGATAGTTCGAGTTTGCTTTTCTACATCGATTTTATTTTCTCACGAGTTCCCATGAGAGCGACCGTGAAATTTATTCGAAAATATACGTTTCTCTAGTAATATGTATTAAGAATCTCAAGACCACCATACGGAAGTAAATTATTCACCAGTAAAATCATTCACGCTAAATAGTAAATATTCTATGTTGTAGATATGTTTTAATAATAAAATGCGTTTCGCGCGCGATTTCGATTTCACGGTATAATTTATATTAAAGAAAAGAATAATATGAAATAATTATGCATTGTATTTATCTAAATGTACTAAGTTCCTGCAAATTCTCCTCATTTCAATTAAACATGTGGGTGCGCGTATAGAATACAATGTAAACTCTTGCGTTTTAAACAGTTATTATTTAGGTACGCCCAGAAATGTTAATTACTCTAGGAAGAGGCAGTAACTGTGACCGAAAACAGTTAAAAATTGATCTCGCAATTTTCATTCCCTCATAAATTTCATTCCCTGGACAATCAAATTTCTGATAACGAGAGTTCTCGTTAAAATCATCGCAGGTTCCATTGATCACGAATTTTGTTTCCTTCGTTTCTTTCGCCGCGTGTTTCTTTGATTTTAATGCGACTGCATCACGTTCGGATGATTATTTCTTCGTAAACATCCGCTGTCAATTGATGCCGCCTGTTTGAATTGCACTAATTTGTCCTGGGATACGTAATTAAAGGAGATTTAGACTCCTATTTTTGTTAATTTTTAACGACAGTGTCGATGTCATTACATTGTTATTGCGAAGCTTTTTTTTTATCATACAAAACCTGTGCAACAATATAATGACATTAAGAATATTTCACGTGTTTTTTTTCCACATCATTCCTTTTCGAGAATAAATTTTTTTTAAACTGTGGAACATTTTTATATTATTCTTTTCTTTAATATAAAGAAAAATTTCTTTTTTTAAATTACAAATTCTTTGATTCAATCATCAATTTAAATATATTTTTTTCAAAAGAAATGTTATTGATATCGTTATCGATAATATTTATAAATAAGCTTAATATGAATAGCTTGATTTAATAGATTAACAATGAAAAGTTTAATAAAAAAATTTTAAAGATACAAGAAATATAAATATGTTAATTGTAAATTATGAATTATAATTATTCATTTTAAAAATTATAATATCGATTTAGATCAATCCACAAAAGTACACAAACCAAATCATTTCCTTTCGATCTCAATAATTAAGTTTTCCACTCGTGAGACGATATCTGCGATGAATCGGACAGGTTTTAAACTCGTCAAAGAAGCTATTAGAAGAATAGATGGAACAATAAAATCGAAGAAGCTCAAGAAAATTGGAGCACTGGGGCGTGACGCCAAGACAGCCTGTTCTACGTATATTAGCTAAGAAAGCAAACCTGCTTCTTAGCCGCGTCTTGACCTGGCTCGACAACATATCAGTGCTTGTTTTATTCTATGGGAATAAAACGAATGCGTAGGTATACCAAGTCTACGTGGCCTTGCAAGGCCACTTCTATGCATCGCAAGATCAGAGATCGCATATCGGAAGATCATTCTCTCATTTACTGCCGAGAATAATGATAGGAAATTTTTTAAAATTTGCAATAATGTATCATCATCATGAATCTCTTACAGATCTTTTTTAATTATTACAAATTTTATGATATTATTTTACGATATTACGGATGTAAGAAATGTCGGGTGCTAATTAGCCGAAAAAAAAAAATTGGAGAACTAACGAGACACCCGGTATTCAGTATCGATATTATCGTTTTTAACGGTTCTGATATAATTGCTTAAAATGAGAACTGTTAATTGTTTCTTTCTTTCACGTCGAAATCATTATTAGAATAGCTAGATAATAAATTTCTTCGATCTATTTTGTTTGCTAATCCGGAGCTACAATAAAACGAATAAAATGTTATCCGTATTAGAATTTAAAAATAAAGATACGTATCGTCATAAAACGTGCCTAGCAAAACGAAATCAATTATTAATATTAATATTATATCTTGTAAACAGAAAGTAAATTAATTCTTTTTATAATTTGCTAATAGGACATATTTCCTTTCAAATAAACAAAAATATATATGTGTATGTATATGAGTGTGTGTAGCAACTATTCTATCATCACAAGAAGCACAAAATTATACGCTAAAGAGTTGATGTAATTTATACAGAGATGCATTATAGTTACAGCTATCGACAGCTTTATTTACGGTGTAGCTACAGCGAAATAGCCTTAAAATATAGAATATTAGAACTTATACCGAGACTATAAAATTATAAATTTAAATTTAAAACGAAATCAAAATATATTCCTGAATAATTTTTTAAAATTTTATTTTAAAATTTTATTTTAAAGATCAAATCTAAATGATCAAAGAAAAAATTATTTGCCTAAATTTATCATATAAATAAATAAATATTAATTTATTATTAAATAAATATTATTAAAAGATTAATATGAATTGGTTCTTTTCTTCAATATTATTTATCTAAGGAACAAAATTCAAATTAAAATTATAAAAATTATAAATTTAATTGACTTTATAAAATCTATAATTATATAAAAGTATATTTATGTACACATGTCATTATATAATGTCATTGTTTTAGAAAAGATCTTTCTGCCTATTTACATAAAAAGATGGTTTGAATAGCTTTCTTAATGTAAAGGTTAATAAGCCAAAATAAACAAACGAAATTAATAACTGTTAAATTATTGTAATAAAACGTATATGAAACCGTATATGAAACGTATTGAAACCTTCTATTTTTTTTCTACTTCGATTGCAATATATATATATATATATTTAATGACTTAATTTAAGCGGAATGTTTTGACTCAATAAAGCCTTATCTAATCGAATACAATCAAAGTAGAAAAAAAATAGAAACTTTCAAATGGGCAAACAATGTCAATCGAGGCAACATACAGTTTCAGTTATCGGACGATAAATTACACAGATTACACATGCTAATGTAGTTTAATTTAAAAGTATGTATCGCAATACAAAAAATGCACTGAATCAAAATATAAGATAAGTTTATAATTGAGTCTTTGTTTCCTTTGCAAAAACTATTAAATTTGATCATTGTAAAAGTTTGATGTTATTAATTTTTATCAATATAATTACGTATTTCCATTTTTAGTAAGTAATAAAGATTAATTGATGAACTAATAAGAGTAGCTCATCTCATATAAAATATTATAAGAACATAATATATAAATACATTTTACGTAACATATTGTATATAAATGAAAACTTGTGTGTAATTTAAAACAGGATAATGTTATAAAAGATAGAGAAATAAGATCGTGTTTCTTTCGAACAACTTTTAATGATCAGAATCGGATCAATTTCGATCATTAGAAATCATACGACAGACATATTTCATTTCTTGTTATCGGAATCGATCCAATTCCAATTATTAGATGTGTTTCACTATCTTTTACGGCATTATCCTGTTCTAAATTACATATGAGTTTTTATTATCGTACTGTAAAAGATTCGTTTCTGTAATAATTTATAAGATGAGCTACTCAATTTAGTCTTTACATAAAAATTGATCGGAAAACGCAGTTATATTGACAAAAACTGTACCCTCCTTGCTACCAACCTTGTTTGTATGTTTTTTACAACACCGAAACTTAATTAATTCTCGCAAAAGAAACGAAAAATCAATTATAAACTTATATTTTGACATCAGTGCTTTTTTTATATTGACACATACTTTTAGGCACATTTAACGTGTGTAATTTATTATCGACATTGTATGTTGCATTCTATCACGATTTTACATGGCTTATTTTGAAACTTTTATTTCTTACTTTGATTGTATTTAATCAGGTGCTTGTTTTTAGTGATTGATGAGGGGCTTTGTTAAGTCGAAACATTTCGTTTGAAGTTATTAAACATATGCGTTTTATTAATTAAATAACTATTTTGATTGTTCATTTGGTTGGTAATCGAACTATTAACATTTTTAATATACAAGCCATTTTTCTTATTTTTAACTATCTTGATGTATAGAGTAAAGTCGCCTATTATGAAATAGGCTCCTAATATGAAATAGCAGTTTCTGTTAAACTAAGAAGCACATGTGTTTGATTCTATCATGAATTTTTACTCTTAATGTGAAATCTGTTTAGTAGAAAATTTAATATTAGACCATGCGTGTAATCGTTGCAAAAAAAAAATTTGTGAAATTGGATGTTGTCAAATTTTAGTAAAGTTAAAATATTTAAATCTTGTTTTATTATATAAAAATAAATATTGGATAATAAAACTGCATGCAGTGATAAAGTAAGATCGTATTAATAGGAAAACACGTGATATAATGATTTTTTTAACTGTAAAGATTAGATTTGATGATCGTGAAACCGCAAGGCGTGGAAGTCATAATATGAGATACTCAGGGTATTCTTAGCTAATATCATTTAAACAATTCAATATCTCAAAGCACATTATCGAACAATATGTTAAAAATGACGATTATCTCATTATTATTGAGATTTTTCACACACACACACACACACACACACACACACACACACACACACACACACACTCACATACACAACATCGACAAATTACATAATTATTATGTAACATTAAAATTTTTTGTTCGTATTTTTATATTATATAATAAAAACGTATATAAAAACCTTATCTTTATTTTTTCCTTAGTTTCCTGTTATGAGATATCACACAAATTATATAAAGAAATCTTTATCTCATATTAGAAATCTTTTTTAGAATGAATCTTTTTCAAAATTGACACTTTTGATAAAAAATTTAATATATAACAAAATACGGCAATTATCGACTGCTAACTTTTGACAATAAAACTTAAATATATCCCATATGTTTGACATAAAAGGAAAAATTGAGATTACAAATTAAATAAATTACAAGCCTTTAAAAAAAGGTATCTCATAAAAGGCGACTTTACCTTATAATAATTTGTTTTCGACACAGAACATTTCTGCCACAGAAATTTATGTATTCATTTTGAATGCATTTAATCAAAAACTTTTACACACTTTTACACACAAAATGGAGTACAAAAAAAAATATTCTTCGCATGTAAATCTTGAAACGGGACATGTTTTATGCCTCAAATATACAAAATAATATGTAAAATTTCGCCGATTGATGTAGAATAATAAGCTCGTAATATTAAAAAAATTATTGATAACGGTATTATAATTGGATCGAATTTTTGAAAGAGTGCATTGCATGATAAACCTCAATTATCATTGACAACTTGTCATGTAAAAGTGAAGGCTCTTGTAATTTCAATAACACGCAATCATGAAATAATGACAGAAAGAATTGGGCAAACGGAAAAAAATTTCGATTTATCGTTTTTTTAAATATCACGATAATTTTAGTATGTTTGCATAAATTACTCTGATTGAAGAATCTCTCTCTCATCTCTCATTATTACAATCTATAATAAATTTAATAGAATAATTGCAAAAATGTTCTCTAATTTTCGTTTTCTGACAAGAAAGGAAACTGTTTACACTTATTTGATAAGAAACAGATAGATTTTATTATTGAAATCAAATAAAATATCAATTGTCTTGGAATACAGATAAAAAAAATAAAAGATAAAAGATGCTCTCTAACCTGTTAAATGTCAGCTGGATACGGTAGGCCATGCGAAGTTTCATCGGTGATCTTAGACAGCAGTTAGGTCAACGATCCTCGCAGCACACGAGTGATGTTTATCAGGAATAATAATATGTGCAGGCGATTTTCTTCAATATCAGCATTTTAATAACTACGCCACAGTCATCGATTAATTTTCAAATTTAATTCACTGTTCCCCGTCACGGTTTTTTTGCTTAATTATTAAATCCGACAAGTCAATTAACGATACCTCAACGTACACGTAATATTATAAAAATCGTTTCACATCGCGAGGTTTACGATATTTTTAAATACTCGCCTCAATGTCCACATCAAAGTTTTCGAAAATTTCAAAAATGAAGACTCGATCGCACTTTTCAATAAGGAAATATCCGACAGCAGTACTTGCACGTTTTTCACATAAAAATTGTATTCAATTAATGTAATCGAAAAATCGATCATAAATTTATAACTGAATTCTTATTGAAGATGGACTGATGTAGCGATGTATAGTAGGTGTCTCTTGCTTTTTCTCCTTTTTTTCTCTTCTCTTTGTTTATATAAATTTAGATGGCTCAAGATGTATAATATTAATATGTGAGATCATAATAAAATTTGTAAAATCGTTTCTCATCTGTGAAAAAAAACTAATTATCTTGCAAATGTATTGCCTCTTATATTTCTTGTCAGGAAGATTTAAATATGGCGATCATACGTGACCTTTCCCTTTGCTCATTTTCTTCTCTCGCTAAAAGAGGTGTTATAGGCAATAATGCAATATGACAGTAATCTCCAATAAAGCATCTCTCTGTACCTCTTCTATTTGTTACTTTATCCAATTCGTCACGCAATGCCACAGCGAGCTCAATGCTGTCAGCGTCTCCAGACGAACCCTTTTAGAGATTTCTTCTTCATATTCCAACGGTACCATTAGCATGGTGGTATGAGAGACAGAGTTTAAAAAATTATATTTTCGTTGAGATTTTCCTTCTTTCCGGGATCTCTTTCATCCTTTCGCGGACTTCAATCGAAACCCGTTTTTTTAAACCACGGGATTTTTAAGCGATCTCCATAAAGGTTCCGTGGGGAATCAGCAAGGACGAAAGGAACCGGTATCCAGGAACAGCGTCACGCAGCGGGGTGAGTCAACGTGAGGAGAGACCACTGTGGTAAGGTTTCGTGATGGATCCGTGCTGCGTGGTGGTCGGGTAGTTTGTGGCTGCGAGCACACAAGTCGAGCCTACGACACGGCGCTTCGCCGCTCCGTCTTCGTCCTTGCGGCGGGGGCATCTTTGTCGCTCTTCTAACATTTCACCATCTCTCACTCGCACCGCTCCTTCTCTTCGCTCATCCGCGCGTTCTCGCGTCGCGCGTCGCGGAGGAGATGAAGAGGCCTTCCTTCGTCGCGCTTTTCTTGTGCTACGGTCGTCTGGCTATTGCACACGGTTGTCTCTCTCTCTCTCTCTCTCTCTCTCTCTCTCTCTTTTTCTTTCTTTTTGTGACTAGCAATGATTGTTCTTGAGTACGACGCTGGCGCGAGGAAGAGGAAGCACTTCCTAATCGATATACATCAAGTCGAATGTGCAAGACTAAATGTGGCGTTAAATCACTTATACTCGTTTCCATCAATGATAGTTAATTTAAGAATAGAAGCACAGATTCTTGCATATCGCATGAGGAAAGAAAATCAACCAATCAAAGTCTTTTATTTCGTGGAAAGGAAGAAAATGAAGAACTTTGTTCATTTTCTTATACATTATGTATTATCTCAAGACTCTCTGTATTGCTATCTTTAATTTCGGTTCAAGCATCTCTTTATCTTTTTTCTAATTCTGATTCATTTTTACCAATATATTAGATGGGAAAAAGTTCGCGGCATTTTTCTCGTTAGATGGCATTAAAAAAACGCCACGAACTTTTTCCCACACTTAATAGATTAAATTTAATCTCGGTTTAATTTATTCTTCATCTTTTTCTAATTCTTAGAATTAGAAAAAGATAAAGAGTTAGTTGAATCAAGATTAAAATTGAACATTGGTAAAAAAAGTTTTTTAAAAATAAACAATAAATTAAGAACAAAAATTAACTTTAATTCACATTGATAAAAACGGACATCATTATTAATCCTTTCATTTTGAAGCATTCTGTATTGTTTCTAGAGATAATCGATCGAGAAAATTGCAAATTTCAAATTGAAGAAAAATATGCATAACTGTATTGTTTTGAGGACACTCGTAAGGAGGTCAACTTTCGCACGACTCGCATCACCCTGTTGACCGCGCGACTAACTAAGAAGTCAACACGATTAACGTGTTTACGATTTTCACGATCAGTGGCGTCGTCTTTTATGGACGGCTACATGTTCACTGGTGCACGCAATCGAACCCAGTTTTCATCGCGGCTCGTTAAAGATCGTCGCAATCGGATTGAATAATGACGAATAACGAAATAACTGACTGAGCAGAACGTGATTTTATGAACAATTTATTTGATTTATAGAACGAAACGAAATATTCTTGGAAAGGATTAAATCCTTTCACATCTAAATTACTCTAATCTATCAAAACTTGAATTTTAATTGAAAATTCCAATTGTACTTCAAATAAAAGTTTTTGTAAAACAATAAGTAACAAGGTTTGAATTTTGATTGCTTAAAGCCTAATGCATATTAAAAAGCACACAATATAAATAAGGAGTAACAAATTTCAACTTACTAGAAACTATGTGTCAGATTGAAATCAGGGTTAGAAAGTGACTTCTTATTATTTGTGATGAAATTATAATTAAAATCATTCAAAAATCAATTTTTTCAGTAAAAAGTTATTAATAATTAAAATTTCGATGACAGTCGGCTCAGGCAAATAGTTTGAATATGGTAATATTTTAACTAAAGGTGTGCAAAAAAGATCGAATTGTTTTGGAATGTGCAAACAAAAATTAAATTTAGAAGTATGTTTAATATTTATACTTTAAATAAATTATATACATATGAAAGTTGTATGAATAAGGTAATATTTTTGTTTAATAACACATTTTTGTAATTTATTTATTTTATTTGTTATTATTTTTATTATTAAAAATTAAAATTTTAAAAATAATTAAAAAATTTACATTTTTCTTTTATAAGTACTTTAAATATTTAAAATATTTAATTTATGCAAAATTTCATTGCGATTCACTGATTAGTTACAAAAATCTAGAACAAATAATTTTATTTATTTACTGGATGATTAGTTCATGCATCGCAATGTAATTCTATGTAAATAATTTTGAATACATAATGTACTTATATTAAAAAATTAAGGTTTTTTTATCATTTATTTTACAATATTTTTCCACATTTATTTCCACATATTTTTATTAAAGCATTAAAGATTAAAGATTATTTTATTAAAGATACTACTATTAAAAAAATACTACTATTTATTAAAATAACTTATGATTCAGATAGTAAATCATCACCAAATTTGTCGTATTATTTTTAAACGTGATTTAGAATAATTTATAATTTTTTCATAATTTTGTTATTATTTTGAAAATATGTATAAAACATCCTTAAATAACTTTTTTACCAAAAGTGTGTAAATAAAAATTCGAAATGTGCATACATGTGCATACGATGAGCAATGGAATGAGCCATAGAAAGTTAATTATTTTAAAAATTGGTGGGAAGGAAGGCAACTTCATATGAATGAAAAGGCTATCGCTTATAAAATGTCTTACCTTATAACAAAGCTTATATGAATGCACCTAAATTATTGACAATCTCGATGCTTCTTAATACTCTGAATAAATATCGATGGATCGAAAACCTTAAAATGCCGGTACGCATAAAAGACAAAACTGTAACTTTTAATATTTCGGAACGGTAACGTTCCATAATTGTAAGTCATCCGTCGAAATTTCTCGTACGAAAAAAGTCGTTTGGCGCATTAATAAAATATGACTGCACTGTAATGAGAGTGTAATTTCATGCTATAATTGCAGTCATAACAAATATAACGAAACAATTCCGATATATTCAATATTATTCTATTCTTTCAGCTTATAAATAAATTATTTGTACATAAAAATTATGTAATTATATGTATAATCGTGTTAAATAAATGTATTAAATAATTGTAAATAAAAATATGTTAAATAATTATGTGTAAAAATTATATAATAATTATATAATAATGTATATAATTATATGTATATAAAAATTGATTTTTCATCTTAAAAAAAAAGATTCTTGATTCGCACGTTACAGACTTTCTAATAAAAATCTGGACAAAAGCATCAATTTTATAGGAAAAGTAATTTTAACAAAAATCGACAAGAGGACATATTTTCTTTTTCTTTCTCATTCTATTCTAATTTTTTCTTATTCGTTTCTCTCTCTCTCTCTCTCTCTCTCTCTCTCTCTCTCTCTCTCTCAGGAATTATTAAAAAAACATGGCGGACCAATCAAAAATTGCTTTCTCATGTCCAGATTCTTATTAGAGGGTCTCTATCCTACATTAGACATGATACTTCACGAAAAATTTGTCGAGGGACTTCCAAATTAAGCCCACCCACGGACGTGTTACAGTGACACGTCATTTATGAGCTCCCCGGCGTTGCTAAGATTTCAAAATAATTACAATGTGCCCCCCAATAATTTCATGGGCGTTTTAACAACGTCTCCGACCCTTCCAATCGTGGCCGCGTGCTTATAAATATTGACATAAAATCAAATTCCATGAGCAGAGATTCATTGGCAGATGAGGCAAAAGCGTCAATATTCGGGATATAAGATCAGTTGGGCCCACCCGGCATGCAATTAGAGGTACGATTTTCATTCGTTCAACCGGCTATGCAGATGGCTGATGCTCTTGCCGGGTAGAAGAGAGAGTGAATATTGGCTTCTCGGCCACCCGGAAGATAATTAATGGGTAATCGCGCTCCTCTTTTTCGCGAATGCACTCCTGAAGTATCTCCGACAAACCGCATAAACGGTTACGCCGTTTATATTTCTGAGGGATTTATCCTCTTCGGCCGAAATTAATTTCACGTAGTTAGCGAGACGTACAAAATATTGTACGAATTTCTCTACGTTTATTGCCCAAATTTCACATGTACTCGAGCCGAGGGGGTTGACGAGCACGTTCGCCAAAACGTGATAACGTGCAGACTGCTCGCCATTACACATGAATGAGAGGCCGAAAGGAAGCGCGAATTGAAAGAAAAGGAAAGAAACAGAACCGGCGATATCGGTCGCGTCCAAGATTTATGCTCATTGCCGCGGCTGAATGCATCTTTAGTGGGCGGGCTTTCCAAGAGAGGTAACGGTGCAAACTCCGTTGAGTGTGCTGCGACGACGCGCAGCGTATCTTAATTTGTGGGGTTCCGTGCGAGAAATATCAGGTTTTCAAACGCCGTTCGCGTTGCGAGTCTCCTAGCAGGGTGACGTTTAGTCACGGTTGCACCGGTTGTTCCTGAGATCAACTTCGACCAACTAGTGGATCAGTGGGCGTGAAGAAACAGGCTGCGACAAACTGAAAGATATATCGCCGGAGAAATTAAAAGGTAGGCGTAACTTAAAAAAAAGTAGGAAAGTGGTTTAATAAATGAGGTCTAACGATAACGATTTCATAACGATATGAATCACATATATGATACATTAATAAATGGTAATAAATGCACAAAAGTTATTCTAGAGAAATCAATGTCTCGATAAGAATTAGATATTAGATAAGGCATAGATATTCAAAGCGTTTTGCATTCAAGATACGTTCAAAGAAAAAGACATTCTAACAACTGTAGATATATTTCATATGTAGAATTTTAATGTGCATAATTGAATATACTGTTACTGCTATTATAAAACAGTTTTATTCGACTATGCATCAATTTTACAAATCGTTCCGTTATTTGGAAAAGACTAAAAGACAACTAAAAAAAAAAAAGAAATACGATCTTTTAATTGTTACTATAAATGAATTAAGTAAAGATTACTATATTAATTATTAAAAGTAAATAATCTTCATTTTCTTGTCAAGTAACACTTATGACTCTTCCAAATTTTCAAAGAGATCATAATTTATACCTTCCACAAAAAGTGACACGTTTCAAGTTGTGCCGTTTTTGTAAATAAAAAAAAAGTTAGCATAAAGTTAACAAAAAGAAGAGTATACAACCACAGAACAAGTTATATTTAATATGTAATCAAGTTTATAAATGATTTAGACATTTCGGCCACAATCTGATCTTCAGTAAATTTACAAATAAAACGCAGAATTTACATAAATTAATAAATAATTTTATCTTGAATTTAGTTGTGCAAGATAAATATACTCATTTTAGCTGTGCAAGATAAATATACATTGTTAATGATATTTCGAGTTAATCTTGATAAATTATTCCCGATTTGTAATTTTGTAAAATATCAAAACTATCACAACTTAAAAAGAATGCTTTCTAAGAAACAGAAATAACGATCAAATATCATTTTTATATAATAAAATTAACAAAAGTAATATAATCAAATACCTTTTTGTTATTTTTATGAAAATGTTTCTGAGAATATATATTCTTTTTGCTGATATTATTTGATTAGTTTAATACCTTACTGTTAAATTTAAAAAAATAGTATTTTTCCTATTCTGAAAATTTTATTTTTTATGTCATTTTTTAGGGAAATATAAAACTATAGCTGCCATTATACTTGCCATCTCTGTTTTTCTCTTGATTACAATATATTTTTTCTAAACTTTTAAAGCACTGTTTTGCACGACTAACTGATTCAAGAATTACGTTGCGTTTTTGTCCTTTTAATCTTCGATCTTATTACTCACGATAAATATACTGACATTAGCACCTAGCTTTATAAATCAATAGACGTCGCGAGTCATTTGAAGATGCATCTACGACACGAAAACTTACGTTCGCAGTCGCGAATAAAAGAAGCCGGGGTTCAAAGATCGGAGGATGATGGGAAAGCGTACGTAAGAAGCAGAGGGACAGCCATAAATCCCGAATAATCTACGAGATTTATGCACAATGTAACGAATCTATCGCCGTGCGTGCGTGAATCTTGCCAATTTTTATTTTTCCTCCATGTCAAGAAAGTGCGAATTCGTGTCCCACATCGGTAATTCCGAGATGTTCCTCCTCTTTTTTGTATCCTTTTTCGCTTCACATCTCATAACGCCAAGACGTGGCGATTTGTCACCGTCTCTCATGGAAACGTAAGTTAATGCAAATTAACGCGATGCGATCTGCTTTCGTGTTACTTTTTTTTAAATTTCATCTTTTCTTCTCTTTTATTCGCCCGTTTCCGCCCTTCGGTTCCTACCTCGCGCGGATCATTAATTTTCGGAACATGATTGAAGAGACGGACGACCGTCTCTCGTTCGGAGCAGCGGAAGGAGGATGCGCGCGTTTACCGTCGTCGAAAATTCATTACGCGCCGCTGGTTAATCTCCTCCACTTGTCCGCCTCCCTGTTGTATCTTCATTAAATCTCCACTTCGCGAGATGATATTATCGCGACTCGTTCGACGTTGCGTTATATTACCGTGCTAACTACCCGTGTTAGCCGCGTCGATAGTCCAATTATTGTACACCTCGTATTGTAAATTTTTCTTTCTACCGAACACGCGATTATGCAATTACAGCCGTAATTGCACCGTTCCGCGAGATGTTTTCGGTGATTACATTTGCGGAATCGCGCGTGCAAATCACGGCAAAAGGACACGACGGAAGCGCAGAAGCGAACGAAGAAGGATGTGACCAGCCTACGAGATACATAAAAAGGGAGTACCGACTGTATTTCTCGAGTGAACCACTTAAAAGAACGCGGCAGTACGAATATCCGACGGTCCAACGTCGGATTTATGTCTCAGTTAGATGAAATGTAAGAGATAAGTGAAAAATTATCCGCCCGTGCGTACACGCACGCAAGGTTTTAATTTGTGCCGACGGTGTCCTTCCTCCGGCAATCGTCATTAACCGTTATTAAAATTTCGACTATGATGTCGCGCTTTACGGTATTCCGTTACTGCAATCCGCGCGCTGGGCACGTTTGCAACGCTAATTATCGCATGAGATTAACGTGTAAAGACACGCAGAGAGATATTTGCAGTGATATCAATCGTTTTGTCATTTCGAAGCTTACATCTCTCTTGTATGTGATACTTTATTAATACATATGTACGGAAACGTGAAAGTACGTGAAAGTATCTTCTTGATATTAAAATGATGTTAAATCATTAAACGAATCATAAAACACACTTGTTATGATAACGTGACGAATGCATGGAATGTATATTGTAATATAGGAATGTATATAATAAGGAGATATAACAGAATCGTAGAAAATATAAAATATAGAGACTTCATTATGTGAAACGATGTTAGATGATTGAAATAATAAATTCATATCCGCGAGAAACTCTATTCCAGAATATATTTCTTGTATTTATACTTATACGATTTTGTTTTTTAACTTAAAACTAATTAACTGTTTCATTGAACTTATTCTGAATTAAGTTCATTTACTTTCTAAAAGAATAAATATCATATTAAAGAGTGAAATCTCACTCTTGAAGATTGAGACATGAGCCATTTATTTTTCAAGACTGATTCAATGTTCACTCTTTAGAAATTCCACTAAAAAAAAATTAGAGAATATAAAATAAATATTTTTTATTACTTCTTTTTACATTTGCGAGTTTGTTTCAATCAATTGAGACTCATTTACATGATATGATTGAGATAACTATTTAAGACAAAGGTTAAAGATATTTATATTCTATATTTTAGATCCATTACCTGAAATTAAAATGCGGCATTCAAATAGTAGCACAGCAACAAAATTGTAATACGACATTAATCTGTAAAACACAGCCAATTACAATAATGCTGAAAATAATTAATATTTAGAAAATCATTACTATGCGTATCAGATTTTTATTTTTCTTTTTAATACATGTTCAATAAAAAAATTACTATACTTTATGGAAAGATATCCCTAAGTTATAATATATAAATTTTATAATTTAATTTGTTTTTGCTTAAGAATGTAAATTTGATATCTTTTTTATCTCTTGGCGTATATTTTTTCTTTTTTAAAAAATTTTTTTATACAGAGATATAAATAGAACTTATCTTTTGCATTATTTATTTAAATATGTTATATTCGGAAACAAAAAATGTGGGTTAATAAATACATTTAAAATGAATATGATAATAAGATTATATTGATTTGTTTAATAAAACATAAGAATGTAAATGCATTATAAAAACGATTTAGTAAAATATTTGAAAATTTAGGTAGAAACAGATCTGAAAATAATTTTGTTTGATTATCAAAATAATTATGTAAAACGCTATAATACAATTTATTACAATACAAAAACGCTATAATACATTACAATAGTTGCTTCAATTGGTTATTAGAATGTCAAATTTTTGCGACTATTGCTCATCATGTTTGAGTTTCCTATAATTATTTTCATAGTGCAACTAAATTATTTTCAGATTTATATCTCAATTAACACACAATTTTTTTTTAAATAGATTTTTTTTAAATAGATTTTTTAAAAATAGATTTTTAATATTTATTTAATGTTAAAATTATTAAATATTTACTTAATATTAAAAATAATATTTATTTAATATATTAATACATATTTAATATTGAAAATATATTTTAAAAACATTGTCTGCTGATGGGGATCCAGCTAAATTCTTAGATTTCTTTAGTAAAATCGTTTTTTCTCTATGTAAATATCTTTTTCATGCATCTCAAAGTATATCGGACAATCGGAAACAGCCTCACAAACGATCGCGTTTTCCATGTATTAACATACAACTTGACACGAACATAGCGCGCGGGAATTATGCAACGTTAGCCGGAGGTTGCTACACAATGATCCTCGGCGAGAGGTATTCGATACCACCGGGAGGAATAGTACTTAAAGACAGGCTACAGTTAGGTAACATGTGGCGAAGCGACCATCTGTCTAGGAAGCGAACGCGGCGGGTGTTGCGACGAGGAACAACGACACATCTCGCCTTGACTTGCGACTCCTCTCTCCGCCGTTTCTCCTTGTGCGAGATGAGATGGACCGTTTATGCGTGACTGGCTTGACTTTGTTGAAGGCGCGCGCCTACCTCGTATGCCACGCTCGCAATGTCAAGGTGTCATGAGGTGATTGACGGAAAACCGCCGGTGTTACGTTCGTCACGTAACATGTCCCCACGTACGATCGCACGAAACCTGAACATTGAGAGAAAAATGTTTGGTATTTATGACTATAAATTATAATTATTATCAGGGTCAACTACATATTTTTTTTTATGTGAAACTTTAAATGTAATTATTATTACTAACAATATAACAGTAATAATCATAAAAATAGAACTCGTAATTATAATTATTTTACCATTATACAATTTTATTACTGCTATAATGTTAGTAATTATATTTATAGTAATTATATTTATAATTCTATACACAAAAATATGTATAGTTGGCTCCAAAAATTACTATAATTTATATAGTTACAAATATTTCGAAGCTTAAATATCAAACATTTTTCTTTCAGAGCAAGAACATATAATAACGATAAAGTGTCTTCCAACTGTTATGTCATTTATGGAAAATTAACTGTACTGTAACATATTTGCAGTTACACTTAAAAATATTATCAAAAAACTTTTCATAAATGACACAACTGTCGGCTGATACTTGATCTAGTAGATTTATTAATTAAATTATTAAATTTAGAAAAATATATTTAATGGATAATTTTTTGAATTTATGCGTATTAACGAATTTTTAACGAATTTTAATTTAAGACTGCATTGATAAAATGTTTAATCTAAAAAAACGTGAAGATTACGAAAAGAGATTGTGATAAACATATAAATCATCAGAGAGAAAATGATTTAGTTAAAGCTTCTTCAAAATATTTTGCAAATTGTATGTAATAATTTAACTCAATTATTGATCTATTTGCACTAAGTAAATCTTTGAAATTAATATGAGTACAGATGCAATTACTAGAATCAATATTTAATTTAATTTAATGTATAATGTTAATTTAAAATTATATATAATTCAGAGCATCACTTCATGGATTTCACACTTCATAAATCAAAGTTAACATGTTTTGATCGAGATGTAAAAATAGCTTGCTTTCCTTCGCTTTCGAATATTTATATTTCGTATATTTTCCTTCATTCATCGCCGTCACTTATTGACATTAACTAATTATTTAATTAAAATCTATATATATTTTATAATTGTAGTATTGTCGATAAATAATGAAGAAAATGAGTTGCATTTTCGTGCTGTCGATTTACATTTTAATTACACAGTGGCACGAAAATGTTAACCAGAATATTCATATTGAACATAGTGAATGTGCGATGTCTCAAACAACTTGGCAGACATTCGCGCCAATATATCAACGTCATCATTTTAAGTTAATTGACTGACGTTGTACAGCTTGCATCTTTCGTGTTTTCGCATATAATAAACTTCGCGAGGCTGCAATGAATTTCAACATCTGTGTCTACGTGAATTTTAACAATGAATACGCGATGCTATTAGAAAAATTCCGAAAAATTTTTCCAAGAAATGTAAGATGTCTGCAGGAAGTTAATAACAAAATTACAGAAAATTACAAGAATTGCAGATAAAGGCAATTTGATTATATCACGTACTCTCAATATAAATATTATTTAAACGATAACGAAGTATTTTTCTAATCTCTAATTTCTTTGCCCATATCAAACTAGAGAGATATTGAAAGAAAAAATCAATCTCAAGTTTAATAAACTTTGCTGTAATTGATCAAGTTAAATCAATTTTATCTCTAATATGATACAAACAAAAAGAGAAATAATTACAAATAATAAAGAGACTGATAAAGTCTCTTAATACTAACAAAAAATGGTTGCAATTACTATAATTTAACTATGATTTATAGTTTTTTTCGGTGTCAGCATATATTTTTTAGTATTTAATCATAAATATAATAATTATGAATAATATTATAGCAGCAATATCTATAAAACGGAATTCCTCACCATAATTATTTTCACCATACAATTATAGTCACAAATATCAAACACTTTTTTTCAATATGCAAGATAATATTTTATATAAAAAACTAATTGCAGAAAATGTATTAATAATTTATCAATTTACTATTCGTATAAGCGTGCAGCAGTGATAACATCGCGCATATCGACTCCGAATGTACAAAAAAATTTCAATTACGCGCCGCATGATGCGGTATAAGAGGATAGTCGCATCGTGGCAAAGGATTCTACTTGTACGAGCGGAGAACTATAATTACGCGATGCACTACATGAAAAAGATGTCATAACAAATGCCCGCAAAACGGAAGACGCTAATAAATCCGCATGCTGATTGACTTCTGATCCCGAGAACGTTGTGCATCGCGGCGTTTCAGGCTTATCGAGAAAATGCATCGCAACCAGTTTTCCTCTGAGGCATCGTAGGCCTCTCTCTTTCCTTTGCATAATAATTCGTGTATCCCAGTTATAATGGATTATTTTCTCGTTGAAATGGACGAAATCACGTAAGTCTTCGTGAAAACACTCCGCCCAATTGGAAGCAAATAATAATTAAGTCTGTTAATTGTTCTTGTCCGAATCGATGCCGCTGGCTGCATTTAATTTGCCATTTATTGCCGCGAGAAAATATTGATGAGTACGATAAAGGTGGGTTGAATTTCCGTGCCTTGCTTTTTAGTAATATATTGTATATCGCTACCGGATTAATAAATAAGGATAGCTCAGAAACAAGTTCATGAGATGCGAGGCGGAAACGAAACTAATAAAGGATACCGCAAACAAGTGTTGCAGTAGCAAGTTGAAAACGTATTGGAAATTGTATACAGTTAGAATATTTACAAAAAGCTACAACGCTCGGTTGTAGCAAAGCAATTACAATGTTTATTTTAAGATTCTAGTTCGGTTTTGAAAAAATATTTAAATCTTATACCTTAATTATCAACCACGTAGAAATAATTTACGATTAATTTACAATCACAATTTTAACCCTTTCGTCAAAGTATATAGGTACGTGATTACATCAAATTTTAAACGATAAAAATTTATATATTTTATTCAAATTACATTATAAGGTTTCAAAAATTCCACGGGCAACAAAGAATAATTTTACAAATTTTCTCTCATTTTTTATATTTTCCACATCTAAATATTTAGTTGGATATATATCTGACAAAAATAATTTTGACAAAAATAATTGTTGGTCCATCAAAATATGATGTAGACGCTCAAATTGATTAGAATATCAAAATTTTATGAAATATTATTCCATTATGTTTAATATTCCTACGTAATTATTTGAGTCCAATACAATTTTCAAATCTATAGTTAAATTATGAGTCAATTTTAAATAAAATCGTAAAATTCATTTGTTTTTGTAAAACTTATAAGAAGTTTAACTAGACTAGTATTCTAATTTTATGCATATATATATATATATATATATATCGTAAAATAATTATTCGTAAATGTCTATGATTTCTCATAAATCTTATGACTTAGTAAGAAGCTGTTTATAACGATATTGCATAAGGATATAAATACTTGGAAGTTCTTATAATTTTACGATTTCACTCAGCAAAACAGTTCTTTCCGTGTGGGAAACACGGTGGAAAAAAGATGCATTAACAAAAGGATTAAATATAAATCTATAAAATATACAGGAGTATAAATTTTCAAATAAATATCTGGTATTCTGGGAGGTTAAAATTATAATCTTGAACCGCGTGTTTTATGAGATCGTAAAAATGGAAACAGGATTTTCGGGATTTCGCCAACCTCGACTGTCGTGCCGATCTTTCCGTCCGATATCGTCGCGTGCGCCTTATTTGCAATCTGAGATAAAGCGGTTGTATCTTTGGAGATTTCTGCACGATTTCCTTAAGTTATCATTACCGGTGTTTATCGGTGAGTCGCATGAATGACGTTACGATCGGCTACCACAAATACTTAATTAAACGCATCACAATTTACGATTAATTACATGCGCGCACCGAATGCAAGTTGATTTAATGGAGTTAATTAAGAATCTAATATCGCGGGAAGCGTTCATCGACCATCTCGTATGTGCGATTATACCGGAATCTTTTAGTTCGGCGATCTATCCTATTTAATACTTTACGATGTATACTTGCGAGGCGCTCGATTGATGGACGATTGAAAATATAAAGTTCAATTTGGAAAATGCAGCGAGATAAATTGGCTAACGGATAATCGTGATAGGAAAGCCAATATCACTCGCGAATTTTTGTCCTCGCGCGATCGCGCGACCGTGGCGATAAATGTGGCGTGAATTATGAAATCTGCGTATCCGATTGCAAGAATTAGAGGCTTAGAATTTAGAGGCTGTGACCTCGTCGCAATGTATCATTACAAGTATCGTTACCAAGAAAACGGAAAGGATGCTTGAATTAGAGCGACAAGATGTACCGTTGTATTTGTATGCAATTTGTGTTTATAGACTTTTCTAAATGAAAGAGAGTTATTAATTTTACTCTAGATTTTAATACTGTTTATATTTTAGATTTATTAATAATAATAATAAATATTTTTTATTAAATACAAATAATAAAGAGACAGATAAAAATGCAGTAATAAATAAAGACATTAATTCCAGACAAAAGACGAAACAGCAGTTAAATACTGATTGGACTCCTATCTGAAAATATATTCAACATAGTATGACTAATATACATAAATTAATGTAACAATAAGCAGAAAGTATTACAAATATTTGCAATATATATAAATTGTATACAATAGAAAATGCGTGAAGAGTCAAAAGAAAAGAAGTAATGCAAACGTTGTTTTATATTTCTTGTATAAAGATAAAACACTAAAAAAATTGTTTGCTTTTTAATAATTATATTCTTTATATTGATGAAATATTTAATTTTTCATCATTTTCTTTATTTTTAATAATTTATAGTAATTTATTTGCTTGATTCTTTTAGTGAATAAGAAACGTTGATACTTCTAGTGTTAAACCATTTCTTACGCCGTCTTACGGAGAATGAAGATAATAGATATATATATATATAGGTATAGATATGTATCGTTTAAAAAAACATCTCAATAATACTTACGATTTGCTGATAATCCGTGAGATAATCGAATGTAGGAAAAATGCTTGCGATTGCTTCCTTCTTGTGCATCTATTTATGCGCGTGGGATACACTTGACGATCGATCTACATTCCGAATTGTATCGTACGATATCTTAATCGAGATCTAATATTTTACGCAATGCCGGCGGCGATTATGATTGCAATTGGTTAGCCAAGTCGTCGGCGTTGCAGCCTGGTTGCAACCGGCTCGAGAATAGAAATCCAGTTTTCGGCGGCACACATGATCATAAAAGTTGCCAACCTGTTTCCTCAGACACGATCTTACGGTGATTCTAGCACTGACCAGTCGGTCGAAGGATCAAGATATCACGTAATTTCCGTAACCAACATTCGCTCTGCTCCAAGTGATAATAAACAAGTTTGCAAAGAAACTCTTCGCCGCTTCTTCATAACTTATCGTATTATCGCTTTATTATAAATTTGGAAATTATCATAACTTGATAATGTTATGTTATCTCGATAAACCAATCGACCATTGGAACTGTATACAGAAAGAACAGTTTTACTAAAGTATCTGAAAATGTAGCTACAGATCCGGCTATTCAAACTAATTGCTAGAATATCAAAATTTTTTTACAATATTTCATACTTGAATTTCATACATAATTATTTCGAATAAAATTCTAATAAAATTATTTTCAGATCTGTATCTATAGTTTACTATACTTGAGATTCCTACATAATTATTTTAATAATTTAATAACTATTTTCAGTTTTGTATCTAGCAATTATCATGCTTGAGTTTTCTTTTTATTATGGTTTAATGAAATTATTTTTAGATCTGTTATGTAGCTAAATTTTAAACTTTTTAACAAAATCTTTCTTGCTATTATTTATACTTATAATTATGTCCATCAGTTTTTATGAAATCTCTAGTAACTTTAAGCTAAGTAACTTCTAAATAACTTTAAGCAGTACATATAATTCTAATTAAATTGTAATATAAATTGTAAATAATTCTATCTATAATTCTTACGTCTCCATCGAAATATCCATTTCCTCTTGTATTCCAACAATTTTCAAATTTTATTCAGCAAAGTTCAACAGCATACTCGATACATTTTATACAAATATCGTAGCAATAATGGCACGCATTTTGTTCTGGATCGCTGACGCATATTATTAGTTTTAACCGCATTGCTCCTATATCCGCTTCGCAACGAAATAGTTAATCACAGACGTTGTTCTAGAATAACTAGAGCCGAAGGGTTGTTGGATTCACTGATTGTCTTCCGAGTGCATGGTGTTCAACAGAGCGAAGAAGGAGTACGAGCCTCGCAGGATCTACGAAAAACTCATAGTAAATTATCGACCAATCTTTTGTTCATTCAATCGCGAATGATAAACGACGTAATTTGCGAGTGCGTAAAAAAAAACCATGCTAAAGAAAATTTAATCGAGAAATGTCTGTGTAATAATTAATTAAAATAATCAATTCCAAATTATTTCCAAATTATCTCTAAATTATTTTCACTCTGATTCAAGTTATTTCGTATACACATAAGAAAATCTTCGGATGCATGAATCAGTGCTTGGCCATTTAGATTTTTGACTAGTGTCTTTAGGCATTCTGTTATATCAGATAATCGCGCGACCATCGATTTAATACACAGTTGTTCACGAAGGATGGGCGGAGAACGCTTCGCCTCTCTGCACGTGCTAAAGGTGCATTTTGATCTTCATATTCCTTCTGGACTCTTATAGAGTACCATTCGCAACATCCGGCATTCCATTCTTTTATCCCGATGTGTTTATGACTATCAGCATCAATTCGCCGTAGGTAAAGAAAAATAAAATTGCCACACGTACGAAGCAGCAGAAAGAAAAAACGCTGCACTATATTTGAAGCGGTGCTTCAAATATATAAGAGGATGATTCACGGTTATCAAATTTTTCAGTACTAACAAAAACTGTTTAATTTCAGTTCTAATCTAAAAAAATTTACTTTTGGGAATTTAAATAAATATGACATTCAATAGATTTTAAACATTTCTAATTCCTGAAATCTTGTCTATTAAATGAAAAACTTAAATTTCAAATTTGGACTCACATTTTTTTTATTCAAACGTTGGTGAAAAAAATTAAAAATGTTACGTTACATCCGCTTTGTTTCGAATTATGTTAAACAATAATTTAACAGGAGATTTAATTCTACAAATTAATTTTGGATTATATTAAACAATAATTTAATATGAGATTTAACTTTACAAATTAATTTTGGAAACACTGAAGTTAAAACTAACTATTAAACTATCTTTTCTGATCATTTAATCGTTGGTCATTCGAAAATCAATCAAAAAAACTTTTACATTTTAACGAGATTTGTAGGATTTCATTTTTTTTCAAATCTTGAATCTTGCTATTCTTGATCTCTATACTCTCTCTCTACTTTCTACGTTTTCAACTCTCTATTTAAATTTTTTAGATTCTTCGAAGCCTGGGACTTGTACTGTTTTATATAGAAAGCGTACTTATCCATTTCATGATCAAGGAGAATTTAGAAAAAAACCTTATTTTCGCACAAAATTGAGGACTCATCCCTTTTTGCACTAACCGATTCATTTAAAGTTATTAATCTTTCAGTGAAAAGCGACTTATTTAATTCACGCAAATCATATTTTTTTGCAAATGTCTCGTCGAGTTCGTTGGATTTCTCTGGAAAGTTCACGGAATTGTACGAGAAATGCGCTTCGATCATTATATAGTCAATCTTCCTCCTCAAACTGACTGTCTGATGGCTTTAATTTCATTTAATTACTATGATCTCACTCGATACTTTTTCTGCACTATGCGTACCAGAAGTATCACGCGGTAATCAACCGGTCTGAGGATACGATCATCGATGCGTTTTTTGAAAATACTTACCGCGGTGAATGTCTCCATGGATAAAGCGTAAAACACGCCTGCTTTCAGATTTATAGCTTTTCTTAAAAATATCATAGACAGTATTAGCAGACGTCCAGGCTTGGCGGAAATGTCATCATTCCATTTCGAAAGCCACTGGCTTTGCGTCAACGATGCGCTCTGTAAGATCATAAATCCAATGCGATGTGGAAGTTCGCCTCAAATATACATGTTACAAATCCGAATGAATTACATATTATGCGTATTAATTCTAAAAAGATTACAAGTTTTATCAACATTCTAACTTTTCGTTGATTTTGTTAACGGGACATTATTAAATGCTGATAGTAAAATGAAAAATAGATCTTGTACAACTTTTTATCTTCAACATTGTAAAGTAAATTTGATCTTCTCTTCCTTACTTTAAAAGACACAATTAAAAGAAATAAGTTTTCCAGAAAAGATAAAAACTATTTTCCAACTTGACAGAAAATTATTGATTCGAATAATGTCGACAAAAAGAAAAGAATATATTCTGAAAAGAATATATTCCATAAAATGGCATGACCAAATGTTATTTTTGCCATTTTCGTTTCATATTCCTTAAAAATTATTCTGTTTGAGTCACGATTTTGATGATTTTTTATAAAGTTGGATTAGTGCAGTTTTGATGATTAATAGAATAATAATGTTAAGTAATGTTGATTTATTATTGTAATAACTCGAAAATCACACTTTTTATGTTATCACTTTTAAAGTAAGGGAGCGATATATATTTTCGGAATTGCACTATTAAATATTTAAAAAAAAAAGTTTTATATAATTATAAATATTAGTGATAAATTAGTAATGAAAAAATGATATTACAGCAAAGCAAGTGTTGCTATGGAACGTAATTGCACCTGATATTTCACTTCGTTTCCTAGCCAACAGACATAGAAAAGCTGTGAAAGGGCCGCCATCAGGTATACCGCAAACTTTAAGGTGTTGGAACTCTGGCCTATGACCTGCTCGAAACAAAGCGAAGCTCTGATCACGATCTGACCGCGACTTGGCATTTTGACTTATCACGACTCACCAAAGCTGCTTGGAAGCCAGTTAGGCAAATCATCGAGGTACTCGAGAGCATCTGAACGAACATGCCGGCGCTAAAGACTTCGTTGAAGTCGTCTATTATAGCGAGCAGACGTTGATGATTACGGATGGATCGTCCGAACCGCTCGGCAAAACCGCCGTAGCGAATCGCGTCCGGATCATAATTATCCTTTTCGCAGCTGGCTTCAGTTGTAGAAAATGCTCCGTAACAAGAGTTTTCATCGATGGTGCTTGGACAGTTTTGCTTATCTATACTACTTAGCGTCCAGTCGTTGCTACCACAGTTCTTAAAATGTGCATTCAGAATTTCGAGCTGCATGAGAAATAGATTGCATAAATTCGTGAGTAAACAGTCCATCATGATGATGGCGATTACGCCGATGGAGACAGTGCAGGCCTCGACGAAAAAGCCAATCCCGTGCCATGGATATACAGTTGTATCGAAGGGATATTGCGCTCTCACTGGGAGCTCTCCGTTTTCCACAGGCACGACGAATAGTAGAGCAATCACGAGGAAGAAACCCAGGACGCTAAACCCGTAGAAGATCACGCGACAGAGCAGCAGGTATTTGTCCAGGATTTCGTCTTCGACGCCAACTAATTAAAGGGATAATTAAAATTTGCATCAAAAAAACAATTTTGTTAAAGTATTTAAAAAAGACCCTGCACTAATCATGTGAAAAATTGACCCTGGTGAAATGAATTTTCACACATAATGTAGCTTATAATAAATAATGATAAACAAAGGATGTAATAGATACAAATTCAGTAATGAATAGTTTCTGAGCTATGGTGTATCAAGAATAATATTTATGTTCATGTTCATTATGTACTTGTGATCCTTTGATATTTAGAAAAATTATTCATTATTGAATATTTATTTGTTTTATTTATGTCTGTGAATATTTATTTGTTTCCTACATTATAAGTTATATGTGAAAAACTAATTCATTGAGATTCAATTTTTCATATAATAATGCGCAAGTTTTTAAATAGATATAAATCTGTAAATAATTTTGTTGAGCCATCAAAATGAATATGTAGAAAATTTCAGTACGATTAAAATTACTGCAAAAAATTATTGACATTCTAGCAATCAATTTGAGCGTGTTACATAATTATTTTAATAGTCCAACAAAATCATTTTCAGATCTATATCTAGCTAAATTTTTAGGCAAAACTGTTCTTTTTGTATATCGATGTAATCGCGTTTGATAGTCACTTAAAAAATTTCTGACTAGGAGATGATTATTCAAAGGAAAAGTACAATCGTTTTCACACATGTCGATATCGCTGGTGTGTACTTACGCAACATGATATTAGAATTAGATATTAAAGACTTGATATGCGATTTCAAAGAAACGTCACGTGTCGCGGATGCATATATCAGGTATGATTATGCAAACTGCCGAGTAATTCTCTGTGAATGAGTCGTAGATCCTTAATCGCGTATCAAGAGGATATGTTGCGAGAAGGACTGGCAGAAACCAGCAAGGAAAAATTCTTCGAGTGATCCTGAATTAACGGAGAAGAGACGAGTTATGATGGCCCTTTCGCAGTGTCCTTTCAACGTGCAGATCTCATTAAAGTGTAAAATTGCGTGCCCTCCTGTCAGCGTGTTTGCTTAACAGAGGATACATATATTTATGTGACTTGACATTAAAGCCATTTACATGACATTTCATATTTCCATAGATGGCAATAATTTAATATACATTTAATCTTTCATGCGATGTATCCAGGATATCCGCTTTATGAAATCGCTGAATGTATGATTGCTATATTTATACACTTTATTAAATTTAGCACAAATTATTTCACAATTAAAAAATTTTTTTATTTTATCTCTAAAGAATGTATAAAATATTATTAATTTTTATTTGATTATAAATGATTATAAAGAAAATTGAGATAGAATCCTTGTCATCCTTATGAAAAAATTAATTAAGTGAAAAAACTATTGGAACGATTAGCGCATAATATTGGATTTGAATAATTTTCCAATTATTTCTGACTATTTTTTTTCGCGAATCTAAAAGTATTTTTCTTAATAAGGGCAGAAACATTTCATAAGTAATTACGTTAAAAAGTATCACTCAAATAACATAGAGTTAAGAGCTAAAAGCAGGTAATATACAAACATGTATTTAAATAAATATCGTTGACGATAAAATTGTGTGACATACGAAATATTGAATATTATAAAACAATTGATATTTCATTTAAAATTACTCGATCCCCCCCGAATTCTTTTGCCATATGATCTCGCATATAAATGCTGATTGATTACGAACATAATTTTACTCACTGGGAAACTTGCAGAGTTCAAAACAACTGTCGATAGTTTTGCGGACCAATCGTATGATTTTCTCATGACGAGTTTGAAAGATCATCACCTTGAAGAACACGACGATGATCCCGGCAAAAATGCATCCGTCGTCCGTAACAATTGACAAATCGTCAAAACTCATGCAAATATCAGCAAATAGAGTTATTATGAAGACGAGCATAATTGTTAAGACAGATTTGTTGTATATGTGATATGAACATCTTAGGAACGCGGACGAATTCGAATCGAGAGTCCATAAGCCAATATACCTGAAATTATTATAAAGGACTTATAACACTGAACAAATTTTTATCAATATGTTATTTCCCAACATGTAATAATTGTACGACTTTTTAAACAAAAAAGTAGATATATTTTTCAAAAAATTCTATCATTCTTTAATTTTCAAAAATTTCTTTTAAAGTAAACGTAAATTTGTAATAAGTGCAATAATTATAAGAAATTTAATTTAAATTTAAATATTTTTTTTTATAGTATGTGAAAATAAATATATATATATATTTATAATATAAATTTTATTTACGATTTAAATGATATATTAAAATAATGAAATTTATTGGTAACATTTAATGTCAAAAGAATTACATTGATTTACAATTATACTAGTTTCTGTTTCTCAACATCTTAATGATAATTTTTATGTATCTTACTCTGTAAAATAAAAGAAAAATGTAGATTGTATTTATAGAGTTTTTTAAAAATAAATTCTTAATTTCTTAAAATCTGTGAACGGTGAAACTTTCTCAATTATATTCTCTTTCAATAACTGAAAATATATAAGAATCATCAGATATTGAGAAACAGAAAATATAAAGCAGTATAATTGGGGAAAAGAATTCGACTTGAGAATTACACAAACGGTACACAGATATGATATATGATATACACAATTATAAAATGTAAAACGAGACATAATACGATTTTCTGAAGTACGTGATAAACGATCAGTCGCGCCCTCGCATGTTAAGATTTACAACAGATCTCACTTCAGATAACTGAGATGCACAATGTTCAACTTGTGGAACTGTTCCAAACGATTGCTAGTCGTTCCTCGAGTCATCCCTGCTACTCCGCGCCGTGGCCACGATGACAATAAAGGACACACTGCTTGCAGGGCATGGAAGGTCATCTGTATCGCGTGGGTGCAATTCCTCGAGCGACGTTATATATCAAAGTATTCATTATCGAGAATCGTTTGAATCTATATTCCCCTTCGCTGTACTAGGAGAAAATTATCCATGATAAACTGGACGCAGATTGTACTGTCACGTCTTTTTTTCCACGAATTATAAACACTCGCTCGTTGCGGCAATATCTTCCATCACGCCAATAATTTAAGAAAATGGCGGTAATTGCAATGCTGCTGCAATCTCGCGATTCGTTTCGTTCCCAAGCGTTTTGTATTTTACCGCAATAAAAAGCCAATACAGAAACAATTTATATCAAGCCGCACATTCAGAAGTATAAACGGTCCGTCGTTTTCCACTTATCGAAATAGCCAACTCGACTGCAAATTTAACAATGTGTGTTTTGCTGTAAGACGATTCGATCACTAGTAGTATTGCCAGTTCTTTCGTGATTGTATAACGACACGTAATTTATTGTTGATGTAAGGTAAAAAAAATCTTTGAGACATTTTTACAAGAACAGTTTAGTGATAATTGTATCTATCTTTTAAATTCACTTTTATACATTCGCTTTTATTTAATATTTTATTGTAATTTATTGTAATTTACTTTTATTTATTTATAATTTATTGTCATATAACAATTGCAAAATTAAATAGAAATTAGAGAATAATTTATGAAGCTACAATACATAAAAATTATTGTATTTATCTTTCAAATTTACTTTTAGACATTTATTTTTATTTAGTTGTGATTTGCTCTCTCTTCTATATATCTTTTTTCATATATTTACTTTCATTCATTTATAATTTATTGTTATATTGAGTTGTCCGGAAAATTCGCCGCAAAAGATTTAAATTTAATAAATATATACTAGTAAAATTTAAATCTTCTGCGTTTCAATTTTCCTTCAAAATCGGCACGAACAACCTAATATAATTGCAAAATTCCGAAAAACTCAATATAATTTCAAAATTAAATTAAAATTAGAAAACAAATTATAGAATTACAATATGAGTTTAAAAAAATTGTATTTAAAATAAATAAAAAATAAATTCCGGTACCGGGAATCGAACCCGAGCCTCCTGGGTGAGAGCCAGGTATCCTAGCCACTAGACCATACCGGATTATGAAAGTTCTCGTTTGAATTTTAAAGAAATAATTAGCTATCGTACATAATAAATTTATACATCATTGATAGTTTTATATTTTTTTAACACTATGTTAGCTAACTGCAATAATATATCATAACAATTCTATAAAATATCTCTGGAAACTATCATAAATAAAAAAATTATTATTTCTATATTTTATATTCAGTAATATAAATAACATTATTAATAACAATAACAACTATTACACATATTTGCCACATAAACAATTAACAGAAAATCATTTAAAAAAAAATAAAAAACATATCGTTTATACTAATTGTAAGTTTCGAACCGACGACGTTTTTGATGCACATTTCACGATAAACTCGGTACTTCGATCATTACATTTATTAATTACTAAGACAAAAAATATAAACGACAATTGCATAACTTATAATAATGAGCAAAAGAATTTGTCAGAAGTGGGATTCGAACCCACGCCCTCAGAGAGGACCAGAAAGCCCTAATAACTCGGTATTGAACCGAGAAGGTATGAACCTTGAGTCTGGCGCCTTAGACCGCTCGGCCATCCTGACAATCGATTACGAGTCTCTTAATAATACAGATAAGTTGTATACAGCAGTGCACATATTAAATTTATTTAATGTAAAACACATAAGAATAAATATCCATAATTTATTAAATAATCCAATAATATAAAATAATTAATAATCTATAATATAATAATAATTGATAAGCCATAAAATAATTCGTTACCAACACGAACTGTGTAAAAAAAAAATCAATTATACTTGCCATAAATTTTGTGGAAAGCTCTTTTGTCTACAAAATGCGTATGAGATGAAAAATAGTATATTACAAAATTTTTAATAAATTCGAGAACAATTTAATTAATTATTTTTCATTATATTTTTTACTCATAGCATTTTTGCGAGCAAAAGAATTTGTCAGAAGTGGGATTCGAACCCACGCCCTCAGAGAGGACCAGAAAGCCCGGAAAACTCGGTTTTTGAACCGAGAAGGAGTGAACCTTGAGTCTGGCGCCTTAGACCGCTCGGCCATCCTGACAATCGAATTCATATTTCTTAAAATATTTACATGAATATTTATTCAATTTATATATTTACATCGTTCATTAATATTATCTTTCAGACTATAAATAATTTTCTTATTTGTATATATATTTAATTTTTACATATATACTACACCTAAAATATAAAATTTTAATTATTATATTATTTACAAATTCTATATAAAATGCAAATGAGAGAGAGAGAGAGAGAGAAATATAAATATATATATATATATATATAATAAAAGTATTTTTTAATTAATAAAATAAAAATATATAAATTTTTAAATAAAAAAAATTAAATTGTAAAAAAAAGATTATGTTTCCGCCCGGGATCGAACCGGGGACCTTGTGCGTGTGAAGCACACGTGATAACCACTACACTACGGAAACTTACGAAAGGATCTTCTTTTGATTTTGAACATCTAGTTCCTTCAAGCTATTTTGCTATAATTAACTTTATTAACATGACTTTATTAACATGATATCTTTATATTTAAAAAATTTCATTGAAATATATAAATTATAATGATTATATTATGTCTGAATTTTATATAGAAAAATACAGGTTTCAAACAATTGAAGCATTTCTATATCTATTTTTTTTATACAAATACATTAGCCTAATAATTAAATACGTTATTGATCTAGAATTAACATTAATAGATAATAGATTAAACATTTTATTCGGTAATTAATATCGTCTAAAATGCTAGGAATAATTGAACATAAGTAGGTAATATTACAAAAGATAAATATACATACTACATATAATAACATAGAATTTGTAGATTATCAATTAGAATATATATAAATATTTATCAATTAAATTGATAAATAAAACAAATGAATTCGAACACAGTAGATATATCATAAAACAAATTGTAAGAGGTACTGACTTATTGTTAGAAGAGTCGTATGATGGTAACAAATTTACAGAAATGTAACGCCGTTATGTCTATAAATAAATCCGTGGGATACAATGCCATCCTTTACGAGAAAAACACAGCCGGCGTGCCAGAGATATTTCGGTATTCTTTGAATTGTAAATGTTACATGACATTAAATCGAGACTGTTCATCGTCGCTTCGACGAATCTGTGGAATTTCTACGGGATTTCTCTTCCTATTTTCGTCACGGTACAAGAATTTACAGTCTCATTCGGACAATGATATCCCATTACAACAATGATTAAACATGAGTTACAGTATTCGAATCATACAGTATTTCGGATCTAATCGACGCTCATGGTTCATTGACACAGCTGTGTATTGCCAGTTGCTGCATTTCTTACGTTTTCTCGCTCAATATTTTATCGACGGAGGCTAATAATACGTTAGAAGTTTAACCTACAGTAGGCACATCTATTATGGCCCGTTTCCACCAACGCAGATTAACTTTAATCTCGGTTCAACTTACTCTCTGTTTTTTTCTAGTTTTAAAGATTAGAAAAAGACGAAGAGTGTGTTGAACCGAGATTAAAGTTAATTTACATTGGTGGAAATGGGTATATTTAATCAAGATTGTGCGTTTATTGTAAAATACAATACTAGAGAGAGAAACCAGAAAGAGATGACACATGAATGTAACATTGAAAAACACCTTGACCTTAAACGATATAATAAATAAAAAACATTGACCCTAAATGATATAATAAATTTCTACGGTAATTAATATACCTAGATATTTTTTTATATTTTTATTTTTATGTCACGCAATATGCAAATGGATTATAACTTTGTTATATAGGTAATAATTATAGATAATTACTTATTACTTATTTTTTTGTATTGTATTATCCAATTTGTAATAATTATTTACATTCAAAATTAACTGTTCTTTATTATGTTGTTCAACAGTTTAGGAAACGTATCAAGACGTATCATTCGTACAAAAATATAAAGATGTTTAGCATTCAAAATTCGATATGAGTATATAACCTGGGTATCCATACATTAATAAAAGAATTAAAAATTTGTAATAATTAATTAGAATTTAACATTATATTTCACTTTACTTTATATTTTAAAATATGTACGCATAAACATTTTACAAAGTTATTCTAATAAAAGGGTATTTTTTTCATATACGTATCATATAAATAATGATTTTATGTTTTAAAACGTATACTCGATCATGAACTTTATAAAGTTATCATAGAGGGGTGTTTTATATCACATAAATAATGATTAACTTACATTATGCCCCATAAAAGGCGTAGTTCTTATACGCCTTTTAACATCCCGTTGGCAAAGTGTTGAGATTTGCGGGTAATGCAGGCGTTTGGACGAGAGATGCATTTAATTAAAAATGTACAGATCGTGTAAGCATTCTCACGAATCCTGTCACGCATTAGCAATTCGTTCACGTACAAAAATCGCAAGACGTTAATTTTCCCTCTCTCACCCCGAAATTTCGCTCCAGATGCAGCAACTATTGCTTTTGCCCACCTTTCTTGAAACTCATTTAATGTGTTTCTTCCACGAAGCACCTCTTCTCCGCAGCCGGTTTGGGTTAAAGGGGAGAGAAGATCTGTTGCTTATATACTTACTTAAGAATCTCGAGGGCGAGCAGACATTTATAAATGTAATCATACAGTGGATTAAAAAATTAGCGTAGTGAGTTGTTTCTAAATTGTCGTACAATTGCTGAAGAAATATATCGTGTATCTTTAAAATTTAATTCAACTATATTTAATTTTTAATATTTCTTGATTTATAATATACATGTTATATAATAATGTATATATATATATATTTTTTTTCACATTTACATATACAGTTACAAAATTATAATTGCCCGGACAATTATGCGCCATTATAGATAAATAAATTTCCTTAAATTGTTAGCCAAGTGTCAAAAATTGTGAAATTGTGATTGTTAAAAATTTTTACACACCCATAACATTTTATTAAGCATTAATAATTTATGTTTATATTTGAAGAACTGATTGTAAAGCTATGTTGTCACACTATATAAAGATTTCCAAAATATGAATCTTTCTGTTATACCATCACAATATTTGAGCATATCGTAAAGATCTTATCATACTACGCATTGAAGATTGAAGATTACGAATTAGCTAAGATTAGAATTCGATCAGTTAGATAACTTTAATTTTAATCCGTTTCGTTCTGATTGGTTAAATTCTAATCTTTATTTCGCCTATGGGAATTGAAGATTAAATTGAAGATTATAAAGATATATGATCGAATCCTAATGTTTAATTCGCAGTTTGAAGATTAATCCTTAATCTTCAATGCGTATATAGTGTGACACGAGCTTTACGGTACTACGACTGGTCGCGGATCGGTGCGCGACCATTAAGTATCAAACTCAGATGTCGCCGAGATTACGTGCATCTGCAGGATATAGCTACCAATTCATGGGTATCGTACCATGAAATGTATCTCTCGCCACTTAGCGGACGAGAATTTGGGACGACGATGTGCGTGTTGATAACGTTATGCGAGTAACTAAATGCACTTGCATCTGCACGCGTTTCGAAACGCGGTCGTACAATCAGGCGGATATTGATGATGCGGGGGTCCATTTACATTTATACTCGGGGTCCATTTACATTTATAATGCCTCACTGCATTGAACAAAACCGCTGCATTAACTCCACATTCTGATAATGAAACATTTGAACTCGTAACAGTAACACATTTTTTTGTGACACTGTATTGAATAAAAATTACTAAATTTTAATAAATATTTGTTTGGTATATTAATTATTGAATCGTGTATATAACAATATTTATCGGATGTTAGCTTGGTCACAAATTCAATGTTTCTTCAATGAAAGTTTGATACAAGATCATTATTTATTCCAATTTTTATCGATGTTGAAGCAGCGACTATCTCTCGCATTGTAATATTCAATATTTATGTAAGAGATGTAACATTCGACACAGTCATATACAATTCTACCAAAAGGTCACGCGATAAAACTTAATCCGATTTAGAAAGTTAAACATATAAATCTGTTTCATCTTCGTGCTCATGTTGGACGCATTCAAATATATGAAAGTCGTTTTTTTAGATACTAATTTACGAAAGTCAACTTTCGAAGCGTATATATACATATATATATATATATATATATATATACATATATATATGCAAAGGAAGAACATAACTTTGCAACTCTTGCTTATGAGTCAATGCGAGTCCAGAGGATAAGAAGTTTAGTAGAAAGCAAGAGAGTTATGTAATAATCGATTTATTTACAAAATTACAATAAATTATATATCGGAAGGGGATCAATGCGATCTTTGAGTCAGAGTCATGTGACTGGGGAAATCATATTAAATAATCGAGACTATTCTATACACTTGACGAATATTAACTCTCACTCAGCCAAAAAATACAGACGAAATATTTTCTGACAAAAAATTATAATATTAGTTTCGTGAAATATACCGCGATATTATATATATATATATACTTTTATATCATTTATACTTATATATATATATACATATATATTAATATTATTGTATTATATTGTATTAATAAAATAAAAAAAATAATTCCACATGTATCAGAAAATATTATGATTTTTTTATGTGTCTAGCAAAAATTTTGGTAGTGAGAGAGTTAATAATACGGAGATCAAACATTTCTTCCGAATACACGAACAATATATAAATAGTCAAAAGTAATCGCGGGATATAGCAAGATATTATGCGTATTGTTATCGATACGTCTAGGAAATACAACAATTGAGCAGTCACAGTTGCAAGAATCCTAGTATATTCTATTCAGACTCGTAATTCTTAGGCAATATATTTTTTAATAGCTCAATTCCAAATACACCGGTATAATTTCCGGACTACATTTATCACCATTTAAAAGCTGTCTGTGAAATTAATTTGAATACACACTGCCTAATATACAACAATTGAGTGCCACTATTTACACGAGATTCGCAAGTCAAATTTTCCTGTCGCATAAATCAGAACGAAGCGACCGTATTTTATTATGTCGTCGACAATTGCTTTACTACATCAACTGCTGAATAATTATATATTGTTACGAACGGCATGCAGATAGGCTTTCGCACGCGAATGATTTTCACAGATATTACGGTTAAATATATTAAATTATATGAGAGCTTGAAACTATGCCCTGCAATAAATACAACATGGATAAATTGCATGCAGTTAAATTTGTATCGAAGAATAATACATCCCTTAACATTTAAGCGAGTAGATGAGGTGGCCACAGATTTCTTAGATAGCAAGGTATTGTTTATTTGACGTAATTATTTGTTCATTCTTAACGAATCTAATATTCTATCATCGTAAAAATGACGTGGATTTGTCTACATAACGTCATATTAACCAACGTTAACGAAAATACATCATTATTTTCGTATTATTATTAACGGCATAAATGAATGACGTTATTAATTGATCATTAATAACATTACGAATACGTCGTCAATTAGTCATTTATCTAACATCAATAAGTATAACGTTGTAAATATGTCATAAATAACATTAGTAATTGGTAAAAAAGATAACGTCAATATTATATCTTACATAGATCACGTGACATCAATAATTCAAAATGACTAACCATTGACATCAAAATGACTATATTTGCTACCTGAATTTTCTTAAAAACCTTGTTTTGGAAAAAAAAATAAAAAGTATTGTGAAAATAAAGATAAAAAAAAGTCTTAAAGTTCAAAGTTATTTTTACATTTTTTTATAGTCTATCTTATAAGGATATAATTAATATAAATTTAATTATAACATATAATGCAGTAAAAAATATAACTGCAAAAATAAAACTTTTTGGGATATTCTGAACACCTCATCTACCAACCTCATCTACCAACTTGCACATCTTTACATTACTCACTTAAAGGTTAATAAATATAATTATCGTCAAATTTATTTTTAAGTTGCCTGATAACCAAAAATATACTGAATGAAAAATATCTTTAAAATGTAAAAATGTCCTACATATAAAAATACAGAAGAGGTAATTGTTTCACGCAGAAAAACTATTATCACATAATCTATGTATTGATCTAGGAAACTATACTGTGTTAAAAAAAGAAATGCTTTTATACAGTCTATCGTGAATATTTGAGACAAGAAACTACGGAGATGTAGTATGTAAACAGTGTACAATAAAAAATTCAAATCGTCTGTAAATATATAATAATAAATAAAGATACTTAATAAATTCACTTTTTCCTCTTATCGCTCTCTCTGTCAGTTGTCTTTTCAATTATCAGTTTGTTTCGTTTTCTCGTTATAGTCGTCGATCGAGTACTCGGAGTGATCTGTTTTAATCCTTGCTGTTGCAGAATTTTACATGGACTAGCTGCACGCGGTGGTGTTGTACCCTTGAGAAGAGCTTCGACATCCGCTAATCGTTTTTTGAGCGCTCTATTTTCCTTTTTAAATCTTACAAGCTCAGAATCCTTATCCAATCGTTCGTAACCGGAGCTGCTTGTCTCCTCTGCAAAGTGCCTAAACACGTGATGCAACTTATCTTCGTACTGCCTCTGCATTAAAATCATTCGTTTCTCGGCTTCCATTAGCCGCCAATCCTGATTCGTGATGTGAGCCTCGAGCTCGGTTATCTGAACCTCCAGATTCTTCGAGCTTTCCTTCAAGTCGATCACCTTGCGGAAGTATTTCATAAATAACGTTATTATTTCACCGTGTGAGAGTTTCTTCAAACGCTCCGTCAACATTCTCTCGCCCTTCTCGCGTTGAGATTGATTCTCATCAAAATCTTTCCGTCCGCAAATCATTTCATTCTTGTGCTCGATCATCGCATCGATGGCTTCGATGGTTTCACCGCATTCTAATAGTTTACGTTCTTCGACCATCGTCAGGGTTCTATCCTTTTGAAACTTCTCATCTAAATCGCATTTCTCGTCCACTAAACAATCTCGAGTGCGCCTCAAATTTCTAATTTCGTGTCGTAACGCTTCTTTCTCATCCATGTCAGCAGTTCTTTCTAGATCCATTGATTTCTCTTTCAGAACATGATCCAGATGAGATATCCTTGCACTAACATCCATCAAATTCTTCATCTTATCTGAACAATCTTTCTCTGAACAAACAGTTTTTGATTTCATATTGTGTTTCTCATCCTCGCTCTCCGATTGCATTTCCTTCAATTTGGACGCAGTTAAATTATATTTCTCCTCAAGTTCACGAATCTTTTGCTGATCCTTAGCCAACTCGTCCTCCAACTGCTTCTTACGTTCCTCTTCTCTCTTCAATTGCCGCTTTAATTTATCCATTTGCTTCTTTGACGTATTTAACGAGGCTTCCAACTCCAAGACTTTTTTCGCGGAATCACCTGCTATTTGCTTTATCATATCTATATCCATCATTCGTTTCTCATAATGTATCGCTATATTTTTCATTAATTCAATTTCTTTCTTGTGTGTCTTTTCATCAAGATCCTTGTACATATGTGCATTTTCCGCTTGTGCCAATTGTGTTCTCGTATTGTAATACTCCTCTTCCAGTTTACTACGTTTACGTTGGAATTTTTGCTTCGCGCTGGTGCGCGTATCGGAATTCTTTATCATATCTGCTATGAAACGTTGCTTAATCTTAATTGTCGTTTGCAGTTCTTCAATACGTTTATGCGCTCCATCCAAATTTGATTGAATTTTCTTCACTTGTGTCTGTTTTGCCTCGTTATTTAGTGTTAGAGCTTTCAACTCTTTGATAGGTTCAGGCATTTCCGTGTTTTTGAGAACTTCAAGTAATAGATCGGGTGAATTATCGTTTTGTATTGCAACAAAATTATCGTTAATGATATTATCAGTAATATTTACTTCTGACTCGCGATTATCCAATATGTAAGGATTGATATATTCTGAGATATGATTTTCAAGGATTTGATTTTGGCAAGGTTTCAGGCTGTCATTAAAAGCTAATACTTCGTTACACATATCAGAACCAGGTAACATCGAGTTTCTCCTGGAATTTGGATTTCTTATCGGTATGGGACGAGATACTGGTACGTAATTATTATTTACGGATCTCGTCACTGGAGATATAATCTCAATGTTTGCCTCTCTGAAATCATCCTTTGTAGAATCGACAATTCTATCCGTCTCCAACTTAAATTTACTCATACATTCGTCCAGCTTCTCCAAAAAATCTGGATTTTCCGAACTCACATCACTTTGATCGTCATCTTCTTCCTCATCGTCTTCTTCTTCTTCCTCATCATCATCAACATCAGATATTTCACTCTCTGAACTAGAGGTACAATTGGGATTAAGCTTAATTTTCGTTTGATTTGCAGATTCGTCAGTTTTTTCATCAGTCTCAGTTACTTCCTCAATGCGTTCCAATGATCTTCTGGCATTCTCTGCATATCCCTGCAAACTGGTACTCTCATCGCTGGCTATACATTCCTCGTACTCTTGTTTCATGCACAGCCACTGCTCAATTTGATCTTGATCAGTGTGTGGCAGAACATTACTTGTCATGAGCTTCGTAAACAGACCTTCTGCATTAGAAACTAACTTGGACCATTGAGAAGCAGCAAACTCCAATCTGAATAGATCTGCGCTAGAACTACGTTCGCCGGAAGTAGCAGGCGTCATTGTGTCGTGCACCTCCTCGCTAGCTTGCTCGGTTTCTTCTTCAGTCAGCCGATGACGTTCATGATCGTGATCGTGATAGGATGGCATCATATCAATATATGGCATGCAACATTGATGATCTGCTATCGGCTGATGTTGAATCCATGGGCTATAATGCATCATTTTACTCATATGATCTCAGTTAACGAGACACACGTTCATTCGAATACAAGTTAATCTGCATCTGTAAAATGTCATTTTTTATTTGTTTAGAAGAGTTTCTGTTTCATTGTTTAAGTAAAACTATTGCATCATATGAAAATCTTACATTATCTCTCTGTCTCCAATCATATTTTTATACCTTGCGCCCACAATCTGGATTTTTTCTGTTTCAAAAAATTTGAAAAAATTCTAAATAAATTATAAGAATAAGAGTTATTCAATATCTCTATTACATGACTAAACAGTTTTTTAATTCAAATTAAAACTAAGGCTGTGTGTTTACATAATAATTTACATATCTATATGTATATAGATATTAATATAAATTATATTTTATGTCATCTATGTAAACACTGTATGAATCATTATAGCCTATGTTCTTTGATGTTAAAATTTCTATTCTGGCTTATATATTTTTATTTATTAATACTAAAGTTAAATATATTAACAATCATAAAACTTAAGTACATACTTCTTTCTGTATTATTCAATTTATAATTTATATGTTTTTCATTGTTTATATTGTCTAAATCAAAAAATTAATCTAAATGTAACATAAATAACACGTAAATATTCCATATAAACATAATTTTGAATATATAGCAGAATTCTCATTAAAACCTTTAAATTGAAATTTGAGAAAAAATGAGAAACAAAAATATGAGAATGAAATTTCGTTTGTGCCAAAAAAGATCCAGATGTAGATAGAGACAGTTAATCTCGCATTTAAGTGAAGTGTTAAATTATATAAGCATAAAAAGAGATTAAAATGTAATCAGTAAATAATACTTACAAGTGAAATTCCTAACCTATCAGGACTTCCCATGTCTCAGAACTATATTTCGGAATTCTTTGTCTCATGGAAGAGCCGTAACACATATTTTATGTTTCGTACGCTTCACGATTTCATGAATTAAACGTCATATTTTTAACTGTGAGATCACATCGTTATGCGTTTGCAAGCTTTCTTTCAGCTGGCTTGACAGGAATCGATGTCAGCTAACATGGAACGAATTTACGCAGCGGCGCCAAGAAACAGATGAAATTGCATAAACGTCAGATTTGTTCTCTGTAGTTGCATTACTCCGCAATTAAATCTTCACTTGAAACGGAGTTTTACGACATAGCGCCTCTGTGTACAAGATGTGTACAACATACATTAAACTACGTAGCTAGTTTAAATATTTCCAATGGATAATACGCAGTGTGTCTATGTGCAAATTTTTCTCTAAATTTTTCATACTACTTTCAGAATTTTTATCTCAAAATTTGATAAATGTTTATTATAACGTTCTTTTCTTTGATTTTCCTGAAATCAAACCTTCTCTTCTTTTCATAGAATTATATTCCGAGAAAGAAAATCATCGCACAAATCCTGTATAATATTCAATTGGTTGATATCGTCTTGAAAGCAGAAATCGCATTATCCGATCAACAGTAAATCGTGAGCCTCATTATGAATGTCTCAGATGGCATCTCGCACGTTGCTATGCACGTCATTTTCGTTGCTATGGTAAATTTGACAAGTGTTTATATCAAAAACGTGACAGCTTTGACAGTTCGCTTCGAATGTTATTTCTCTCTGTAAAACACGGTACTTGCTTTCACAACTACATCACATGGAACAATATGAAAGAAAATCGTTTATTTTATTTTATTTTTTGTATCTTTTGATTCTTTACTTTTGCTCGTAAATCATTTGGTTAGAAAGATTTTAGCCCGTCAAAGTTAAAGTCTTAACAGAAAACTGATTTATATGGCCATTCTACAATAAGCCATTAGTCATAAATCAGAAGTTAGAAGTTGGAAATTGATGACTGTGATTGGTTAATTTCCAGCTTCTAATTTATGATTTATGATTAATGGCTTATTGTAGAATGCATAATAATCTTATGGGCTTTCTACGATAAGCTCTCACTTAAGTCTTAAATCATACGATATTAACTGATCACAGTTAAATGTGAGAAAAAAAATCGATTATGGTTGGTTAATTTTATATAACTTAAGACTTAAAGCTTAGGTAAGTCCCAATCATAATCGATTTTTCTTCTCACATTTGACTGTGATCAATTAATGTCTAGACAATCTATTTATAAAGTATCTTATGACTTTAGTCTTATGTCTTTAGTAACGCATAAAAACTATTTTATGACTTATGTCTTAAAAGTGTATAAATATGAAGTGCCTTTAAAACATAATAGGCCTTCTACAATAAGCCATTAGTCATAAATTAGACGTCAGAAGCTAAAAATTGACGACTGTGATTAGTCAATTGGCTTATTGTAGAAGGCCCATTAAAATTATAAATCAGCCTTTCTGCTATGAACTTTACAATTAATTATAAATGAAATATTTTGATTTCAGAGCTTTACACTAATTCTGTGAAAGAATTCCAGGGAGACTGATATAAACCAGCAATGTTCGTTTATCTGAGCAAAAAGATTTCAATACCAAACAACTTTCGATTAAACTGCATAGCATGGAATCAGAAGGATGGATACATTGCAGTGGGAGGAGAAGATGGTCTTTTAAAAGTTCTTCGAGTAGACTCCAATGTCAATGGATCGCACAGCGGTGGAAAATCTCGAGGCTTGGCTGCGGCAAGTAATCTAAGCATGAATCAACCCCTAGAGGGTCACAATGGACATGTTCAAGTAGTGACGTGGAATGAGGAGTATCAGAAGCTGACATCGAGTGATCAGAATGGAGTTATTATTGTTTGGATGCTGTATAAGGGTTCGTGGTATGAAGAAATGATAAATAATCGCAACAAGTCTGTGGTAAAAGGTATGGCTTGGAGCTCTGATGGTCAAAAGATATGCATAGTCTATGAGGATGGAGCTGTGATTGTCGGATCTGTCGATGGCAACAGAATCTGGGGTAAGGAATTGAAAAACGTATCCCTTTCTGCTGTACAGTGGTCTCCAGATGGAAAATTGCTTCTGTTTGGTTTGAAAAGTGGAGAACTTCATCTCTATAATAATCAAGGCGTCTTTCTAACAAAACTGAACATTCCCTCACAGAATACCTCCCAGTTTCAAACCATAATGGCACTACAGTGGTACGATGGAAGAAACGGTTACGTTGCCATAGACTGTCCGACTCTAGCTATTTGTTATCGCAACGGTAGGATTCTATTGATGCGAGATACCAGCGATGACAATCCAATTATGTTGGAGACCGGGGTGACTACTTCGTGGTGCAACTGGAATAGCTGTGGCTCTCTCTTGGCGATAACAGGCATGATGCCGGTACTCAGTAATGGAGAAACAAAGGACATGAATGTTATACAGTTTTATACGCCATTCGGCGAACATATGAGAACCCTGAAGGTACCAGGACGGGAAGTAACGTGTTGCACTTGGGAAAAAGGTTCCCTCCGAGTCGCTTTGTCTGTCGACTCTCACATATACTTTGCGAACATTCGTCTGGACTACAAATGGACGTACTTCAGCAATACGGTTGTTTTCACGAACGAGAAAATTGGTAAGGATGGCACCTGCGTGACATTCTGGAACACGAGCAGCAACACGTGTTGTACCAAGTACGTGAGATCTTTGATATCGATAGCCTCGCATGGAGAACACTGCGTGCTCTCCGTGAGAAACGATCCCACCCAGGCCACTGAGCAATTCGCTCTCCTTGTTTGTAACACCATCGCCACACCAATAGACTCCAAGTTCTTGGATCTGGAACCATTATACCTTACTATGATATCCAATATGGTCGTGGCCGCGTCTAAGAACAATTTCTTGATTTGGAACTTTCGCGCACCCCGTAACTCGATGTTGCACTCGAGCAGGATGCGCAAGTACAAGATCTATCACGTGGACGAGACGCCGACCGGCGTGACCGAGGTCATTCAGGATTTGGACAAGGACTGTGCGTTCGAAACCCCCATCAGTACGAAAGCAACCATGGATCCGATTTGCTGCGTCTACGCCACCGAAAAGACTCTTTTGGTTGGCCGAGACTCGGGGATGATACAACGGTACTCTCTGCCGCAGATAACGCTCGTGAACCGATATAATACTGTATGCAGATTGCACAGAATCGCCATTAACTGCGACTCCACACGCGTTTCCATCCTAGATGCCAATGGTATACTCTCTATGTTGGATCTGGATCTTCAAAAACCACCCGATTCGCGAGACGGAGACTCGAGTGAAGATATATCTAAGTTTGAGAGAAAAGATGTATGGGCTATGTGCTGGGCACAGGATAATCCTTCGCTCCTAGCGATTATGGAGAAGACTAGAATGTACGTTCTGAGAGGATTGGATCCCGAAGAGCCTATAGCTTGCTCTGGATATATTTGTTCTTTCCAAGACTTGGAAATACGCTGCGTTTTACTGGATGATCTCATGCTGAAGTCTGACGACATGCGAAAGGACTTGATTGTGGACTTGGAAGTAAAATCTCTAAGAGACACAAGAGAGCTGTTGGCCAAAGTGGGTCTGAAAGAGGCCAACAATTTCATCCAGGACAATCCGCATCCGCGTCTCTGGCGTCTATTGGCTGAGTCGGCATTGACAAAGCTGGACTTGGAAACGGCGGAGAACGCCATGGTGCGCTGCACGGATTACCTGGGTATACAGTTTATCAAGCGTTTGCAAAACGTGCACAATGATCAGCTGAAGAAAGCCGAAGTAGCGGCGTTTCTTGGTAACTATGACGAGGCCGAGAAGCTTTACTTGGACATGGACAGGAGAGACCTGGCAGTTGCTTTGCGTCAAAAGCTGGGCGATTATTTTCGGGTTGTGCAATTGATGAAAATGGGTATTGGCGGTTCGGATAAACAAATGGAACACGCGTACAACAAGATCGGTGATTACTTCGCCGAGAGACAGAACTGGGAGAGTGCAAAAGAATATTACGAGAAAGGTAGAAATTTGGAGAGACTCATTCAATGCTATTATAAATTAGAAGATTTCGTTCAGCTAGCGGCAACCGTGGATCAACTACCGGACAAGAGTCCCATCTTGAAGACCGTAGCTAGAATGCTGGCTTCGGTAGGAATGTGTTCGCAGGCTGTGGCAGCTTACATTAAATATGGCGACGTAAAGCTGGCCGTAGATATATGCGTGCGTCTGAATCACTGGGACCAAGCTGTCGACCTGGCAAAGACTTACAAGATGGCACAGATCGGCGAGTTGCTGAGCAAATACGCCAATCATCTATTATCGAACGGTAAGCATCTGCAGGCAATCGAGTTGTACAAGAAGGCCAACTACAACTTGGAAGCGGCTAAATTATTGTTTCATCTTGCTGAGGAGCAAACTAAATCCAAGTCGCATCCCCTGCGCGTGAAGAAGATATACGTTCTCGCGGCCTTGCTGATTGAAGACCATATCAATAGCGTTCCTGCAATAAAAGGTGGACGCAGCAACGTTGTCATGGGTCTTACTGAAAGCAACGAGGATACCAAGATTATAGAAAACGCTTGGCGAGGCGCCGAGGCGTATCACTTCCTTCTGCTCGCGCATAGACAATTGTACGATGGCAGTTTCGATGCCGCGATGAAGACCGCTTTGCGATTAAGAGACTACGAGGATATACTGGAAATAGAAGACATCTACTGTCTATTGGCACTATCAAGCGCTGTTAATCACGCATTCGCTACCTGTTCAAAGGCTTTTATAAAATTGGAAGGACTTGAGACAATCTCGGAGGCGAAGAAAGAGGAGTATGAAGAACTAGCGGTAGATATCTTCACGAAGCACACTCCGAAAGATTCCCGTAACAACAAGGCGGAATGCGTCAACTGCGAAACTCTGGTACCTGATTGGTGCACCGCATGCCCGAATTGCTCGACCAGATTCCCTGCTTGTATCGTCTCGGGCAAACCGCTGATGGATCTCAGCATCGCGTGGATCTGCACTGTTTGCCGACACCATGTCGCAACCGAACGCGATGTTGTTAACATAAATGCCTGCCCTTTGTGTCACAGCACCATCACTTACATGTAGGCTAAAATATGTAGGAATAATTTAACAATCTGTTGAATTTTGCTAAAATTTTACGATAAATGGTAAGCCTTTATTTTGATAACTGTGCAATGAGAATGAACAAGGGCATTTCAGTTTTATCTCACAATTTCGCGCAGAAAACGTAAAGTCAACAATAAAATGTTGTTATACTTGTTGGTTTCCACGACCCATATATGAGTCAAATGCGAATTAATTATAAGATAATTTAATAAGAATTAAAAATAGATAAAATGTTGATATTTTCGTGCCTTAATATTGAATAATACGGGGATGCTAACAAGAATGATCAGTGCAATTTTTAAAGCGTGTAAGTTTTTCTTTTATGCATACTAATATATTTTTTACAATCTCATATATAAATGGGATTTTCATCCGCTTTTAATGATATTCATTTTATTCTTTTTTATTATTCTTTTTTTATTTGAATGGATTGTACTTAATATCACATGCCAAATCATATGAATATTAATTTGCAATAGGTTTTGACTGTAATGAAATAACATCGTTAAAGCGAATATTTATCGAATGACAAAACGTAATGGGAATCTAATTTCAACGGTTTGTCATTGCATATGCATTACTGACATTCTGACTAAACGCATCTGTTATTCCGTCCAAAACGAGAGTAATGAGTCTTTAACGAGTAGAATCTCATTAGTTTTGTCATATCTTTAAACTTTATATACACAAGTACAGATATCTCTCGTGTAATTTTAATATCACAATTATGCAACTAGTGATTTTTAAGTCTGACGTAATTGATCTCTCATTATCGGAATCTCATATGTTATCTTCTTTTGTTACGTATAATGATATAATCATTTATTAATTAGAAATTTATATGAAGATATATATAATTCTATATATATCTTATTATTCTGAATTGTATAGACGTTTATGTGAAGGTAAAAGAGATGTAATTATTATATATGACGCAGATTTCTGATATATCGAAGATAGAAACTCCGAGTTGATCTCCGATTTCTTACAAAATGTATCGTAGCATATATACTTGTTTATTTGTAATAATCTAATTTGATGAAAATATAGTACAATTTCATATAATAATCTTTTATCAGATAGATATTTTTTTTTCTCTTAATGTATCATTCTCTTAATATATCATAATAGAATTTATTTAATCATACTATTCTGAATTATCTACTGCCAATTCAATTTTAATTGGTACTTTTATTTAAAGATGCTCTTAATCGAATGGAATTTTCATGAATTTTATGAATGCATGAAAAAGACCAAAAGATATTTTGGCAAAAAATATTTATGTTGTGAATTTTTCAACCATTCTATTGTATATAAAATACGTTAATGATTACTAATTGTATTTATTTTTTATATATAGTGTAATGTGCCAATTCTGCCCTAATTTTTTATTTAGTAACTTTTTATCAATGGAACAAAAGAATAACATTAATTTTTTAATGAATAATAATTTCGAGGGACAGGATAATTTTTTATGTGAATTTATTTTGTAGTTATAATATTTGATATTTGATACTTGTAATCATTTTTACACCAGATTAGATTAAAATGCTTAATGTAACATGAGAGAATATATATTTCTGATGTATCGTATTAACAAAATTTTAGTAACATTTTACAATAAATAAGATATTTATATGAATATATATATATATATATATATATATATATATATATATATAT
>NW_012130108.1:2057872-2062750 GCF_000143395.1 Atta cephalotes | reverse complement strand
ATATATATATATATATATATATATATATATATATATATATATATAAATACTTGTTCAACCGAATATATATCACATAAATAATTAACAAAGCAACAATTATATTTTTAGGTATCTATTTACAATTTTATTATGCATACTTGATTTAAACTATCATGTTAAATAATGACCACTGTCACGGGTATCCGCAGGATATTTTTTCTTCAAGGGGGGACAGTCTTGCCTCACATAAGGAAAAAATGTTCAAATATTTCCTTCCTTGATGATCCTACAATCCTAGTATTCCTGTAGTAATAATCTTTTTTTTCGTCACTTATTCATTTCTAATGTTCACACCTTTAATTAAAAGCTTCTTCACCATGACAAGATATATAGATATATGTCAAAAAGTATTTTGTTTTTTTAGATTTTTTTATTTTTTTGGATTTTTGTATTTAAAAATTTTTTTTGTCATTTTTATTTTTTAATACTTTTTTTATTCTTTATTAATTTTACATTTTTTCACTTTCTTCAAACAAAAAACTAATTTGTTCTCGTCCTGCTCAAATTTGTCTATCACTTTTTCTATCTATAAAATGTGCTTTTATTCAACATGCTCGACCATCTCTCGATCAGAGAGAAGCAAATGCCTCCCTCCTCTTATTCTTTTCCTTCCTCTTTTTGAATTCATCCATAATTATTGTAAAACGCGAATATGTATTATATCTATTACTTAAAATATGTAAAATTCCAGACAGCACACAATACTTATAAATATTTTGTGATTTTAGATTACGTAATCGCAATTAAAAACATTATTATAAATGTTATGAAATATTTATTACAAATGTTGTGTAGTAAATGCTATGAAAATGCTAATAACTTAAATAATAACGCAAGTAATCTTAATTCTAATCCAAATAAAAAATACTTATTAGAAATATTTATTTATATTTAAAAATAAATATTATATAAAATATTTAGTCTATATTTTAATAATATTTTGAATAAAGCTTTATATAAAAAATATATAAACTATTTATATAATATTTCAAAAAATGAATAATAATAATAAATATTTATCATAAATATTTTGTGCTGTCTGGCATGTTTGAAACTGGAATATTTGGGAATGTCGTGCTGCGTCGTTTTTGGCGCGTGAAATTGATCACGCGAAAGACGACCCTTCTTCCCATATGAGCCGTACTTCAATTCATTTGCGGAATGCACTACGTAACAGACGCGAGAAAAATCGATTTCGGCCCCAGGATTGAATTTGACATTTTTCAAAATTCTGAAAGGATCATAATCAAATTTAGAAAACAGATTCGTGTTTAGCACACAAAAAACTGCAGGAATTACATTTATTCAAGTAATGAACAAATCTCCAATTCCTAAATTAGTGTGATTAACATAATATAAAATATTAAATAACATAAATAAATTAAATAAATGTTGTAAACATGTTATTTTAAAAAGTAAAAAATTATTGATATCTAAAAATAAAATAAAAAAGTATCCTTTGATACATCAGTATATATCTTATTGTGTCTAAAGATAAAGTTGGAACTATAATCTTCCAATTCCTGAAAATTATATGATATATAAATAATTAAGCTAACACAGTATAAAGACACATACATTTTTCATATTTAATAAATTTTAATATTTAAACTAAATATTTAATATTTAAACTAGCGAAATAGATTAATAATAGAACAGTTGCAGTGACTAGGTGTTTGATTTACAGTCTTGCAACTTAATTCATATAAAGAATTTTCAAGGACATTTTATTGCGACAGAAATATGAATAAAAAAATATGAATAAAAGAAACATAAAAGAAGAATACATAATTAAGAATAAAATCCTAATTGGAATAAATCAATCTTATAAAAAAATCATTGAATATTTTATCTTGGAAAAAAAATAATAGAAAAAAGAAAGAAAAATGGTACCTGCCATACTGTATTGCTATTTCTTTAATAGAGAATACTTTAAATACCGTTATCTTTTTTTTTTATACAATCTTTCTCAAGATTCAATATGCAGTATTTATTAGACAACTTCAAGAGTTTTGCAACATTCGTTTTAATTATGAATTGAAGATCTTCATCTGCGAAGAACGTAATACGATAATAAAAAAATGTCATGATATCATTCACTACGTAGGTGTAATTTCTTTTTTTTCCAAACGACTTCAGCTTCAAACGAGCAATTCAGACAACACCTGTACGTGTAGAATACTAATTCTTAATTCTTCTTTTTTTACAGTTCTAAAGAATTTCGTTTAATCTTATGTAAAGAAAAAAACCAACTCCCACCAGAATTCCCGTCATCGCCTTCTTAGTATTGGCTGCGTTCAGCAAAGAAAGCAGCCTTGCAACTGTTGTAAAATTTTTGAAAATTTTTGAATATAATTGGTTTATATATTTAGATCTAGCAAGACCAATCATATTCAGAAATTTTAGAACAGTTGCAAAGCTTTCTCTACTGAACGCAGTCATCATATTTTTTTATTTAATTCTTTTTTACTATTCAGCCAATTAACATTACTATCCGACAATATATGTACTATCCGACAATATATGTATTCAGTGATATAACTATTCGTTAATAATGATATATATATTAGGTGTGGGAAAAAGTTCGTGATATATATTTATTTATTTATGTATATATATTTATTTGATGCAGAATTCTTTTCTTTTCAGCTGAACTTATTGCACAGTTCCTTTTTCTTTTTTTTTTCACATTGGGGAGATAAAAAAAAGATATAATACCGTACAAGAAATTTTAAGACTGCATTCGGGGAGCGTGAAATCAACAGCATCAGTGCAATGTGTCAATCTATCTTTATCATTCATTAGAACATAATTATTTTTGCTTTCCTTTTTTTAATAAAATGAAGAAATTATACCGGAGATTTGGAAAATATTCAATATCTAGATAATTGCTCTACTGGACATTTAATCGGATATCAGATACCAGTGTTACTTTCTTTTCTACCATGAAGTTCCATAATTCGGGGTGCGTTCAAGGAGAACTGTTGCACTATTTATATTATTATATCTTTGTTTTACATCTAACGATATCTCCGCAATGCATCCTTGTCTAACGGATTTATAACAGATCTATATAAATTATATAGTATATGTATCTAAAGAATTTTTAATAAAGAACATTTTATTGCAATAGAAATATGAATAAAAAAATTTAATAAGCTTGAAAATAGACAGAAGTATAAATTGTTTATGAAATAACTAATGCATTTTTATTAAAAACTTGTTTGATTCATTTGTTGCACTTTAACATATGTTTTGGAACAGGGTTATCAAGTACAATTATTCGTACATGCAAGTATTTATATCATGATAATGATCAATAATATATATTATTAAAAATATTATTTCTCAACGAGTTGCGACTTTATTTGCGAGAAAAAAAAAAAGAAAAATGAGACTCATTCTTTTTTCCTATAATTTAATTATTGTGAAATATAATATATATAGTATTTAGTTCATATAATCGTGCTACATTCACAAACTGTGGATCAGAAATATTCATCTTACATGCGCGTGATGTTTATTTCACTTACGCCTATTTTCACCAATGTATTGTAGATTAATTTTAATCTCGATTCAATTTACTCTTCGTCTTTTTCAGTTCTAAAAAGAGTTAGAAAAAGAGGAATTTCCACCAATGTAGATTAAAGTTAATGAAAATGAACATTAATGCCCATTTTTTTAGTCTTAAAAATCAGAAAAAAACAGAATAGCACAGTAAATGAGAATGGATTTAAAAAATGGATGGAAATTTTTTTCTATCCGAATGCGTATTTTAAATAGCAAATTTTTTTTTGGATTTAATTGAATTCAATTGGATTCAATTAGATGCAATTGGAAACTAAAAAACTGCATTTCCTATTCAAAATTTTGAATTGAACACAGTATTCACAATTGTGTTATTATGCACAGAAAAAGCTAATATTATTTTTAGATTGAAAGGCATAGAGATGCTCCATATTCCTCCAATTCCTATAAATGAATAAAAATGCATTCAGGATTGAAAAGCATTCATTTTAACATTCGTGAATCAATATTTCTGAAAATCTGAATCCATTTTAATTCACATCAATCCATTCTCGTTTGCTGGGAATTTAGCAAAAACGAGCCCTCCACTCCCGTCAATTTTATTGGTGATCCTCTTTTCTTTGTAAGTATACTCATCCATAAAACAAACAAGCTACTAATAAATTTAGTAACCCGTTTTTATAGCCCAGCAAACGAGAATGGATAACTTTTTAAATATTATTCTTTATTGTATTATCCTTTATACAATTCAATATTACGATTATAATAATTATTTACAATACAATATACGATTCTCAATGCTGTTCAAAATATAATAAAAATGATAATATAAGAACATAATTAATAAATTTTTGTAATGCAGGATTATACGTAAACGTCGAAAATACATAGGATAACAATGAATATTGATAAACGTAGAAAAAATACTAATAATTAGATCGTATTTACTATTAATTATTTATTATTAAGTATTTACTAATAATTGCGAATATAAAATTTAATATTATCGCAAAAAGTTATTAATATATTTATAACAGCACTTTCATCGCGTGCAAGATAACTATCTCAATAATTTTATATCAAAATTCTTCCGCCTCGTAATATGCTGATTAGAATCCGATATAAAGAAACACAATCTTCATAATGAAAAGCGAAAAAACTTAATATATTCTGATTCGACATTAATTTTACAGATCCATTTGCGAAAGAAAAGTTAAAAAATACTTCAAAATATTTACTAAATGCAAAGTTTTTTTATGAAAATCATATAATATTCATATAAATATAAAAATATCATTTTTATAAGCAGTG
>NW_012130108.1:2009676-2057807 GCF_000143395.1 Atta cephalotes | reverse complement strand
ATATATATAATTCACCTTTCAGTTATATTTATAAAAATAATTATACATTTCCTTACATGTTTATAAAGTTTCAAAATAATTTTAAAATAATCCTTTCCTAATTATCATTTTTAAATTATTAAAATGAAATTACTAAAGATTAAATTTAAAAAAAGAAGGATGCAGATGTGTGTTACATAAGTAAAAAATAATATTTACCGCAAGGTTGTTCCGCCGGTGCCTGATGCTACTGAACCTTTTCATCACGTCAAGGCCGTGAGTCTGAAAAATATAATATATGTAGCTATTATCTATGCAATTAAAGATTATGATTTTCTTTCGGGGTGGGTTTCTTTCGTGTCTAGATCCTTTCTTGGAATGCCACAGAAGAAACCTGCAAAACACATAATCTTTATATAAAGAAAGCCCGTGGAAGTTTCAAGAATATTATTACTATGCAATTATTATGCAATCGGTTAACTTTTAAAAACGAATATTAAACACACGAATATTAAACAAACAAAAAATTAATTAAATTATTAAGCTATATTAATTGTGAAAGCAGGAATTGCGTTATTTGATATGAGAGTGTTCATACTAATTGTTTTTTTATAATTCGTGTGACCGTTCGTACAGACAAGTAGCCGTGTCGCATATCGTTCTCCTTCATATTTTTTTTTGAAACATATTTATAATAATCGCAGAAAGTGCTAGATATAATACGAAATGTATTTTATGAATATTCATATAATACGATTACTAATATGACTAATTATTCATAAAGTACAACGTTCGTATTATATTTTCATATTTGGTATTCTTCGCGATAAGATTTCAAAAAGTAATGTGAAAAAGAATCGCACGCGACACGACTACTTGCTTGCACGATTCTCGGTAAGAGAATGAACTGCGATAACTACGCATAAACGTAAACATGATACGCCGCTCCGTGTCACCTCGTACCATCCCCAATCTGAGGTCGCGCGGTAACCGTTTAACTGCCTAAATATTAATGCGTATTACGAAGTAAAGTAATATATTCTCTACATTTTTATTCCCCGATTAATGAAACAATTTGTTATATGTATCTAGTTTCAGCGGGGCGAGTCGTTTAATATGGTATCATAATTATATCGTGATACACTAAACATATTTGATATATTTTATAATTTTAAATATTACGGTTTTATTATACGGTATTAATTTTTTAGATTCATTACGCACATACATAGCTCATGAGTATTTTAAAAATAAAATCCTGCAAGTAATATAGGATTGTGACAAAGATGCCACAAAGCAAAATGCGAAATGTGCGGCGATACCCGTTTGTCAAAATCATGTAAAATACGAATAATTGAATAAACCGTGAATATTTTTCATACGCGACAGTTGGGTTTCCGAACGTCGAACAGCGAGGGGAGGAATTACGCGGCGAATAGAGTGGGGGAATGTGCCGTGGCGCAGTGGTTGACTACGTCATCACTTCGGCATTCGCTCGGCAATCTCGGACGGAGACGGACGTATTTTACGAGTCGTTCCGCGTGTCGCATCAATTAAAAAAAATTAGATATCTACCAACGCGAATTACGTAAAGTTGCCTAAAGCTAAAGAGTGTATTAAGGTTTAATAGGTTTTATTGCACGGTTTTTATTTCTTAGATTTATTACGCACATACACAGCTCATGAGTATTTAAAATATTTTATGTGTTCTCACATGTACAGTATAAAAATGAGATTCTTATTGTTAGATATTTCAAATTGTGGCTTTTATTACTTTGAATCATATAATTCTGTCATTTTCATGTTACTCCTTCTTATGATACAGGAAAAATAAATAGATAAATTATATAAATTATTTAAATTACACATCTCTAAATGTATGTGCATTTAGATGTATTATTCTCTTTAATCGAAATTGTTTCATTTAATTTAAAATAAATTTTTGCATTTATCTTCATATAAAAGATGTATAAGATATTGTTAATCTTTATTTAATTGTAAAAGAGCAATAAAAATTGAGATATAATTTTAGGATGTCAAAAGTACTTCACGAGCAATTATGTAAGAAAAACTACGCTAGTAAAAACCTCTTTTTACTTCTTATTTTTTGTCAGCATATTAATTGCGAAATATTTAAAATTATAAAATGTATATCAAATATGTTTGGTGTATCACGATATAATTATGACTACATTAAACGACTCGCGCCGCTGAAACTAGATACATATAACAAATTGTTTCATTAACCAGAGAATATTAAAAATATAGAGAATATATTACTTTACTTCATAATACGCATTAATATTTCGACAGTTAGACGGTTATCACGCGACCTTGGGTTGGGGATGGCACGGGGTGGCACGGAGCGGCGTATCATGTTTACGTTTATGCGTAATTATCGCGCAGTTCATTCTTTTACCGAGAATCATACAAGAAGGTAGTCGTATTGCGTGCGGTTCTTTTTCATTTTTGAAATCTTATCGCGAAGAATGCCAAATATAATACGAAACAATGTACTTTATGAATAATTAATACTAATAATTGTATTATGTGAATATAAAATACATTTAGTATTATATCTAGCATTTTCTCCGATCATTATATACATGTTTCAAAAAGAAATGTGAAGAAGAACGACATGGCTACTTGTCTGTACGAACGATATCACACGAGTTATAAAAAAATAATGCTAGTGTGAACACTCTCATGCAAATAACGCAATTTCTGCTTTCACAATTAATATAGCTTAATAATTTAATTAATTTTTTGTTTGTTTAATATTCGTGTGTTTAATATTCGTTTTTAAAAGTTAACCGATTGCATAATAATTGCATAGTAATAATATTCTTGAAACTTCCACGGGCTTTCTATATAAAGATTATGCGTTTCGCAGGTTTCTTCTGTGGCATTCCAAGAAAGGATCTAAACACGAAAGAAACCCACGAAAATCATAATCTTTAATTGCATAGTAATATAGATAATAGCTACATATATTATATTTTTCAGACTCACGGCCTTGACGTGATGAAAAGGTTCAGTACCCAGAGGATGTTTACATGAAAGAACGATTTTTCTCAAGTATCTAAAAATTTTCGGATCTATCTGAATAATATTTCTAGATAATTTTTTAGTAAAATCGTTCTCTTCGTTTAAAAATCCAAGGACGGGGAAGCTAACGTACCCTCGTCGCCGATTTGCTTGAAAATGAACGAACCGCAACCGGTTCGTCGCGTTTGCGTCCGGAATGCCGTTTAAGTTATAGTTATAGTTCGCGCGCAATAATAGTATTATTCCCAAGTGTTTTACGCGAGTGCCCTGTGCGAGAGGATGTCAATCCTATTCTGAGAGGAGGAAGAGATCTGAGAGAGGCATCAGGCACCGGCGGAGCAACCTTGCGGTAAATATTATTTTTTACTTATGTAACACACATCTGCAGCCTTCTTTTTTTAAATTTAATTTTTAGTTATATATATATTTAATTTCATTTTAATAATTTAAAAATAATAATTAGGAAAGTATTATTTTAAAATTATTTTAAAATTTGAAACTTTATAAACATGTATTTTTAAAGAAATGTATAGTTATTTTTATAAATATAACTGAATGATAAATTATATATATATATAAAATTCAATGTTTATAAAAATAATATATTTTATATTTATATGAATATTATATGATTTTATTTCGTAAAAAAACTTTGCATTTAGTAAATATTTTTTGAAATATTGGTTGATATTTTTACTCTGTTTTAATTTGGGATTCCTATTTTTTTTTTGTTACAGAATTATCGTAGCGACGTTGCTGATATAACTCCGCTGTTGCGCATCGTATTGGTGAGTGATGGATTTAATATTTTTATTGGGGTAACGGATGTATGATAATTTTATTAATTACTATATATCTATAGATGCATCAATTTATTAAATATATATGGATATACTTAAATATATATGTAAAGCATTTCATACATCCGTTGCCTTAAAATGGATAAGTAATAATATATTAGGATAAACTTAATCCTGGATATCTCTTTATTATATGGAATTTATTGTGCATGCACTGTTAAATTGATAATGTTACGTTACACGCATTCAGTAAAAGTTTTTCATACATGAATATCCATAAACATGTATAATCATATATGAAATGTCCATGCATGTTCATACATCCCTCTCTCTTTTTTGTAAAATTACTTTTTAGTGTGATAGAAGTAATAATAGTGAAAATGTAATGTGAAAACATTAAAAATATATAATTAAAATAATTAAAAGGGTAATTTTTGTACTATTTGTTTTTTAAAAAATCAAATTTGAAGAAATGTAAAAAAATTACTTATAATTATATATAAAATTATATATAATTATATATAAATGTATAATTATATATAAAATTATGTATAATTGTGTTTGAGCAATTTTTTTCACATTTTTCCAAACTTGTTTTTTTCCTGAAATGAACAATGCGAAAATTAATCCTTCAATTATTTTTAATGTTTTCACAGTACTATTATTATTCTTTTTACACGAAAAGGTAATTTTATAAAAGAAAAAGAGATGAACGTATTTCGTATACGGTTTTATTAAAACAGAGTAAAAATATCAACCAATATTTCAAAAAATATTTACTAAATGCAAAATTTTTTTACGAAATAAAATCATATAATATTCATATAAATATAAAGTATATCATTTTTATAAGCATTGAATTTTATATATATATATATATAATTTATCATTCAGTTATATTTATAAAAATAACTATACATTTCTTTAAAAATACATGTTTATAAAGTTTCAAATTTTAAAATAATTTTAAAATAATCCTTTCCTAATTATTATTTTTAAATTATTAAAATGAAATTACTAAAGATTAAATTTAAAAGAAGAAGGATGCAGATGTGTGTTACATAAGTAAAAAATAATATTTACCGCAAGGTTGCTCCGCCGGTGCCTGATGCCTCTCTCAGATCTCTTCCTCCTCTTATATGGACGTATTTCGTATACGATTTTATATATCTATGAATATTTATGTATGTTTATACATATTTATACATATTCACGCATTTGAAAAATTTTTTACCAGGGCACTTTAAATTATTTTTAATTATTAAATTTAGCTCAAATTTTTTGTACTAATTGTAAATTCATACGTGTTAATGTGAACGCTTTGTTATTAAGTAATTTAATTAGTAATTTATTATTATTTATCTCAATGCATTTACTTCAGCCTATTCTTTTATAACTTATTCATATGGAGTAACTAGATTTTATACCAATTGAGCAATAACATGATGTAAAATCCAATACACATTTTATCAAAAAGTATAAGAATTTTATCTTACAACTATTTTAAAATTGCCTTCAGAGTTTTGCATGATTTAAAATACTTAATTTTGAAATAATAAATTATTCAAAAAATGATTTTAATCTAATATAATATACAAAATATGTAATATACAAAAAAATAGGGATGTATTTATTGAAGTGAGGGAAAATTATCCCCTTCGGATCTTACATCATTCATCTGAATTTCTCATCTCCGCACGTTTTGAGATGAGATTCAGCAACGAATCGTTCGAATCGTTAAAAACGTACGTAGATAGGCCTTGAATTTTATCGGATGATAATTTAATAATTTTCAGTCATTTATTTTTAAATAATCTTTTTGATTACATTATAAAATTTATATTAAGCAATTTAATTTAGTTTTGTAACATTATATTCGAGACTTTTGAAATAAAAATTTTATTAACATGAAGATTTTCTAAATTTAGATTTATATTTGGTCGAATATTTATATTTTTGATTTTGAATAAACACGAATAGAAAAATAAACACGAAATTTATTTGTATATTATTAATAGAATTGTTACTATTATTATTAATGATAATTGTTTATATTTATATTTATTTTTATTAGTCTATTTTATTAATATGATGACCTCTTCGCGACGCGTTCGTGTTTCGCGCATCATACAAAAGCACAGTCTTACGGTTATTGCCGATGATATTAGTCAGCAGCAGTCGGCAGCGAAAATGAGTATTTCTCCTTGTTGTCGATTTTTGGCTTATGAAGCCAGAATGGCCAACGAGAGCAACGAAAGGTGAGTTCAATCTGGCCAGAAGAAAGAAGAGAATCTCTTTAATGTTAATATCTTAAAGATGTTTCTTAAAGATATCTTAAAGTTGTCTTATGCGTCAATTTTAGGTATTATGCAATCAATTCTGCTCATTGAGATGTTGGTGTGTGAGATTAATCTTTTGTAAAAGAAACTGAATATTCGGGAGGGTAATTTGCTCGCAAATTGCGAGTTCTTATATTTTTTTGAGAGTTTTTTAAAATATAAAAAAAAAATCAACAAACAACAGGATTAATGAGAGAGCAAGTTTGGTAGATTAAAAAAAATCTACAAAATTGCGTTTAATTATCCGCGCTGACTTTTATTAGCCCTGTTATTTATTAATGTTTTTGTATTTTAAAAATTAAAAGAACTTGTTTTAATTATATTATTGCTTATTGCTTATTTAATCTCAGTATGATCGCGATTAAGTAATCCCAGAGTTTATTACGCGATAGGTTAGACATTAGCTACGTTTAGCAGAGAAAGCAGCTTTGCAATTGTTGTAAAATTCTTCTATGTAATTGATTTATACATTTAAATCCATAAGGAATCAAAAGCAAGAACAATCGTATTGAAAAATTTTACAACAATCGAAAAATCTACTTTCTTTGAACGCAGCCATTAACGTATATTATATAGTCGCGGTGCACATTTATGAAATAATATAGATAGGAAAATACGTTTGAAGATAGATATCCGCGCATATAGGCACGAATAAATGAAAATACGAAAAAATATAGGTAGGATGATAAACAGATAGGACTAAACACGTCTCATATATAGTATATGTATATATATATATATATATATACTTGATAATTGGAAATGAAGAATTAAAAATTGAATAAAATTTTTAATTAATTTTAAGTTTTATTTAATTATCCCATTCCAATTATCGAATATAAAAATTAACCAAATTAGTTTCAAATTTTATTAAATTTTCACTTAACCCTAAAATTAAATTTTTTTGTAAAATTCTATACACGTATAAATATAATTATGCAACGCGTTAATACTGTAATTAACTTATTGTAAATAAATGTATGTATATTATATATTATTATGTGCAATAATATTATGTACGTAATATAAAATTTATGTAAATTATGCCCAGATGAATGCTATAATCATATTGTACTTATTTTTGTAATTTGCACAACGATTCCCGGGAAAAAATATTATATATATGGACATATTTTATATATAATTGTATATAAAATATATCAATTTTTTTATATGATTATGTGTACTTTTATATAATTATATATAATTAAATATAAAACATTTTTTCTCCCGGGTTATTAATTTTTATACTTACATTTACTAGAATATATAAATCCGTATTGAATATCTATTCAATACAAATAGCATTTATCTTGTCGTAGTAAACCAAATTGTTGCATAATTGATGTAAATTATACGAAATCGACGAAATATATAATAGCAACAATTGTTTATTGATTTAATAAGTTTGATATTTAAATTCAAAACTTTTTTTTATTTAGATTTTATTGTATATCAATAAATCATTAATAATTTTAAATAACTTCTTATTAAAAATTTGATGTTTAGATTTTTTCTTCATTTTTTCTTTATTTAGTACAAATTTATTAAATAAGTCATAAAGATTGGAACTTTAACTGAGATAATGGTTAAATATTAACTATGCTTTTACATTTTTAACATTATAAAATTATAAATATATTTTAGTGAACAATTTATTATATGCAAAGATCTCATATCGCTGTCTCTCGCGTCAGATGGATGCCAATGATTACGTGGTTTGTACTGATGGAAAGTCGAAATTGTTTTCATCGTGGTGAATTATTCCTCATCGTTTTTCGTGAAGTTTATTCGCGAAGTCTAATTGTCTCTTCGGAGATTCTTATGCAGGATTGGAATTAATCTCGGGTTTTCTCGTTTTCTGCAGTTATTGGTAGTAACAATTTCGTTAATGAGTCAATGATAATTGCTATATATTTTAAAGTCAAGTTATAACATTAATTTAGTGGTATATTTTAGCATATAATTTTCGCTTTCTTTGTTTTATTAAATGTTCTCCCACTAGTAATAATAATGTTAGCAATAGTACACTGTCTTAGTAACAATAGAAATTTATAGTGTTATACGATTGATATGGATATATAATTATTATTTGTTGAAATTCAAATTATTGAGTAAACAAATTTAAGTTTTATATAAATAATTTGCTTATAATTTTTCGATGATTGTTCTAACAAAAATATGGTTACGAATGTGTATATTTAAGTTATATTTTCTAACTGTTATTTTACAATCATTTTTAGGTATTGGACATCCCGCCATTGCAGAATATTTTTAATTATTAACTTGTATGTATTTTTTTTATGATAAAATACATGCAGATATTATGAGGTTATGTCGAACGAATATTGATTTTTGTCGATTTTTACATAACTTTTTTTTTAAAATTCTTTATAGTTAACTATGTTATCATGATTACATGAGTTGAATTTTAAATGTGTGAGTAAATTCAAAAAATTCAAGATAAGTCCAATGGATATCCTCATATTAGCGGGATATTAATAATTGTAATTTTTGAAAAATAAAAAATTGTCAAATTTTATATAATAAATTTTTCAATATAAATGTTCTTTAAAATCCCGTTATTATTGGGTTCGGCTCATTTTGAACAGTTGGTACTCGAGAAACTTTTGTACTCATACATATAAAAAAATTACAATAACGCATGTATTTTATTATTATTAAATATATTCCTTCGTAATTACTATTGCTTAAGGAAATCATTCTATCCGTTTATTTTTAATAAGAGATGATTTTTAATCACGTGTGGCAGAACATATTTTTTCGAATTTTAATGTTATATTAAAAATGTGACAAAAAATAATTGTAATTATAATTGACATGCTACCAAAATTATTACTATCGCTAAGTAGTCTGAAAGATTCGGGATTTACATCGCAGTCCTGTAACAAGATCATTGATATTTGACGGATTGCTTAACTTTTCTTTGCAAATGGATCTTGTAAAATTTATGTCGAATCAGAATACATGAAGTTCGTTTTCCATTATGAAGATCGTTCTTCTTTGTATCGGGTACCAATTAGTATACCACGAGGTGGAGGGATTTTGATATGAAATTATTGAAATAGTTATCTTAAACGCGATGAAAGTAGTGTTATGAATATATTAATGACTTTTTGTCGCGATATTATTAAATTTTATATTCGCAAATTATTAGTAAATACTTAATTAATAGTAAATAATTAATAGTAAATACGATCTAATAGTTATTAGTATTTCTTCTGTATTTATCAATATTTCATTGTTATCATATGTATTTTTGTATAATCCCATTACAAAAATTTGTTAATTATGTTCTTATATTTATTTTTATTATATTTTTATTATATTTTGATAATTGTATATTGTATTGTAAATAATTATTAAAATTATAATATCGAATTCTATAAAGAATAATATTTAAAAAGTTATTGCAATTTCATTAGCGAAATACAATAAAATAATTAGACATAAAAACAAAAAATAAATTAAAGATATACTTACCTCTCAGCAAACGAGAATGAATTAAAATGGATTGAAATTTTTTTCTTATTGTTCATTCAAATGCGTATTTTAAATAACGAATACCTTTTTTTTGGATTTAATTGGATTCAATTGGATTCAATTGGATGCAATTGGATTGAGAAACTACATTTCCTATTCAAAATTTTGTATTGAACAAAATTTTTGTTGAACAGTATTTACAATGCACAGAAAAAGCTAATATTATTTTTAGATTGAAAGGCAGAGATATGCTCCATGCAATTTCTACAAATGATTAAAAATGCATTCAGGATTGAAATGGATTCAGATTTTCAGAAATATTGATTCACGAATGTTAAAATGTTATGAATGCTTTTCAATCCTGAATGCATTTTTCTTCATTTATAGGAACTGCATGGAACTTATCTATGGAACTGTGCCTTTCAATCTAAAAATAATATTAGCTTTTTCTATGCATAATAACACAATTGTGAATACTATTCAATTCAAAATTTTGAATAGGAAATGCAGTTTTTCAATTCAATTGCATCTAATTGAATCCAATTGAATTCAATTAAATCCAAAAAAAAGGATTTAAAATATGCATTTGGGTAGAAAAAAAATTTCAATCCATTTTAATCCATTCTCGTTTGTTGGGTTATTCTGTTTTTTTTTAAATTAGAAAAATGGGCATTAATGTCCGTTTCCATCAATGTAGATTGACTTTAATCTCGGTTTAACTTACTCTTCCTCTTTTTCTAACTCTCTTTAGAACTAGAAAAAGACGAAGAGTAAATTGAACCGAGATTAAAATTAATCTACATTAGCGAAAATGAACATAAGTGAAATAAACATCACGCGCATGTAAGATGAATATTTCTGATCCACAGTTTGTGAATGTAACGCAATTATACATTTCTATTTTTAAAAAAATTTTAACAGATAACGATATTATCAAGCGTGTTTTATTTGATTTTATGGACAGACGATAACCGTGCGATATTATCGGCACATAATTCAATCACTTTTTTGTCATTCGGTTGGCATTCACAAGGCACTTTTCGCCCGTTGGCCGCACTGGCCGTTTCAAACCTGTTACCGTCTCGCGCATGCGCGCCCAGTGCTTCATTCGTTGGTCGGCGCTTCGCTTCTCGGCGCGGTGCACATTTCGTTCCACCGGTTTTCCACTTCCACGCTACAGTGCTACAGTCAGTGCGTCTCGCGCCGACTGAGGGAGAAGTCGGTGTTTTTCCCGGAGTGTCTCACGATACGATCCGTTATTCATTCATCGTCGGTGCCACGAGGAATACCCGCCGGTCTGTCGTGCCGAAAACGCGATTGCGAGGGGAAACTCAGGAAACGCGTTCGCGAATGCAAGAACCGCGTCAGTGTCGTCGCGTCCATCCCGCTGCCGGCAACGACAGCACGTTGTCGTCGCGAATTGCAGTGTCTAGATCATAGCGTGTGTTTCTCCGTCTCCGTCTTTCTCCGCTTCTCGTTTACATTCATCTATCCCGCTCGCAGATTTCGTTTCCGCGCGCAGGAGCAGGCAGGAGGAGGACGTCGCGTCGCCGCGAGAATGACGAGTACCATGACGATTCTGTGGATTGTCGCCGTCGCGTGGACGATCATCGTCGCGACGACGGTGAACGCCGCCGGGCTCAAGTGCGACAGTGTCAGGCCGATTTTCGAGGCACAGGGCTTCCCGCTCAGCGACATCCCGAAGGAGGCGATTTCATGTTAGTATTTTTCAGCATTTTTTTCTTATGAAAATCATGCAGTCTGTTTTTTATCGCTGCATTTTCTGAACCAGGACACACCGGTGTAATAAGTTGAAGTGAAACAAATGTACATTTGTTTCACTTCAATTTATTGCACCGGTTCGGAGTGCAATAATAAAAAATACATTTACATTCTCCGCGTAATCTTGTATTTGTATCCTGCGTTGCATCAAGTGCGGTGCGTTTCTTTCCTATTAAAGCAAATAATATATTGATTATCCTTAGACCCGGTTCTACAAACGTAGGCTTAACTTTAACTTGGATATAACTTACTATTTTTTTCTAATTCTGAGAAAAATGTTTAGCATTTGTAATTTTAATTGCATGGTTAAATAATTATAGTTTAGGACTTCATTTTTATAATTAAGTATTATAATGTTAATAATAATTAATCATATATGTGATAGTTCTCTCAAACATGAAACAAATGTGCTTGAAATTAATATGGTAAGACATAAAGGATAAAAATAAAAACATCAAGGGATAAATGGTAAATAAAATAAATATTTTTATTCAGTAACTGTAGTTCTAATTATAGTAATTATGGTAGGAATTTAATACTGGAAGGTAGTGATTAATTTATTTTGAGTATTAATAGCACTCAACAATGGTGCTTTTAATTATTATTTTGAGTTTATTAAAAATAAACAGTAGTGCTTTCTATATTCAAAATAAGTAATTAAAAGCATTTTTACACGAAGCAGCTTCTTCTAGGAAAGTTGTAAAGACGTCCAGAGGACATCCTCTTACATTTCATCTACAACAATTGTTCAGCGCTTTTAAGTCTAATTTGCAATAAGTACTTTTTGCTTCTTATTTCTTGCTTTTTATTTCTTTTTTTCTTCTTATAAGGATTCAAGAGAAGTCATAAAGAAGACATTTTATCTACAATAATTGTTATTCAGTACCTTTGAGTTTAATTTACAATATGCTCTTTTTCTGTTTCTTGCTTTTTACCTCTTATTCTTTTCTCTCTTTACGGCTGTTTTGTCGGCAAATGTTTCTTATTTCTTTATCAACTTTTATCTCGGACGACAGAAAACGAAGAAGCAAGATAAGAGGTAAAAAGTACGATAAAGCAAAAAGTAGGAAGCAAAAAGTATTGTAGATTAGCATACAAATACTTTTTAAAAGCAATGAATAGTGTTTAACACTCAAAATAAATAATCATTATTTTACAACGTCAAGTCGACCTTCGGTTAAAGCATTGAGTAACAATCCACTGATCTAATTACATATTAATCACTTATTTTGAATATCAAAAGCTCTCTCGCATTCCATACAGTACAGAAGTTTGGAACAATGTTTACAATAGTCACTTTCAGCAAAATGTTTATTTTACAACTGTTTACTGTTTAATTTATAATGTGAAATTATACCCAATTTGAGTCCTTTTTAATCATTTCTATGAGTCGCCACTATTTCTGCTTAATATGTCGTAAATTTAATTAAAACAAGTCCAGTTAAATAATTTAACTCAAAAAAATGCAATAAATTTGACTCAAATTTATTTTATTATTATTTACTAAATGTATACGTTAATGGACGTTGCTTTTGAAACTAACCATAGAAATGGATTGACTTTGGCACACATGGAAGTTAAAAATAAGTAAAAAATAACAAAATATTATTTAACTCGAGAGATTGAATTGACAATGCTCCTTTGATATTTAACAGTATTGGAAGTTTTCTTTGTGCTAATTGGATTATACTTTTAAATCCAGAAGAACAGTCTATCTCAGCGAAGAAAACTTCCAACAGTTACAAACTGCACATTCTAATGAACTCGGCCAACGTTATCGCTATATTGCTGGAACGTTATAATGTTAAAATATTGCTGGTTGTTAAAATATTGCTGGAATAATCTATGTTATACGGGATTTTAAATACTCAAAATAAGTATAATAATTAATCATTATATTTCAGTATTAAATTGTCTAATATTAAATTTCTGTAAGAGTCAGAAATCAGATCAAAAGAGGCGAGGAAGAGAAGAATTTATTGTTTACAAAAAGTGGAATTTCCGTTAGTTAGAATTTCTGATAGCAAAAGATCTCATTCGATCCCGATCTTCGCATAGAAACTGCACAGCCGTATTTAGCTTAATGTACAGGATGTGAATGAAAGATGCATTTAGGGGACTGATTCGTTTAGCGATGCTCCTTATGGTCGGAGCTCGTAAAACGACGAACTCTTGATATCCGCAGTTAACGAATTCACGTCAGTCTTAATTCACTCTCTGAAAGATGAGATCGTATTTTATATATTAAGCGCATATTAAACTTTTCGGATGAGTTCGGATGCAGACGTTCTTACACTTTGATCGATTCAAACCTGATTTATCGATGTAGATCTTACGTTATTAGGTCACACTATCTTATTATCGGCGATCGCAATTTTGATCTAGTTTTATAATAGAATTATTAACGAGATGTGTCAATCTTAGATTTTTGAATTCATAGGTCGATTGCGAGTTTTAAATAGTTTGAATTAATGAATTACGGGAATAGTCACTTGATTCTTTTTTTAAGTAAACGGTTATCTGGGGTTTTTATACCCCAATGAAAAATCACTATTATTATAACAACAGTTGGATGTTATTGATTGTCATTGCTAATTATTAAAGGAACATAAAGCCAAATGCAAGATCAGAAAGTCTTATCTTTTTATGATTGATTGATTTTCCGATTGTTTGATTTATTTAGTTTTTAAGAACATTATATGGATATTAAATTTATTTATAATTTTCTAAAAAAAGTAAATAGAAATCAGTATACGAAATAAGTACATTAAATAGCTGAATATAACAGTATTTAAAAAACAAAGATTAATTAATATAATTTCTTATTACGGATTTTCGATGGAATGCACATTTATTTAGATTCGTAAAGAATAATATAATTTGATTATAAATTAAAATTAGAGAATAAATCAATTAATAGAAATAATCTTATTTTCGATAAAAACGGATTTTAAAACGAGTAAACTGAAGCTGAAATTAATAATCAGATTGATTCATTTTAATAGTGAAATTATAATAAACATCTGAAAAATCTTTTATAAATAATTATTTATTGCCAAAAATGTTAATACTTCAGTCAAAATATGAATTTGGAACTTTCGACTTTCGTAAAAAAGAGTTATTAAAAAGGAATTAAAATATATTAAGTAATAACATTTTAATGCTAATCTAGCATTTTACAACAATTTAAATTTTATTGCCGCTGGAATATAAAAACAGCTCAGATGACTATTCTCGGGTTAAAGCGGTCGTCTCGACAAGATATCGGAGAAGTTTCTAAAAAACGCTCTGAAATCAAGCGAAACCTTTATATAGAAAATATATTATTTCTCGCGAATTTCTTTATCGCTGTAGACTTTCTTTATCGCGTAGCGCGGGGCGATAAAAATGGGTGTCGCGCTAACCGTGGAAATTGAGAGCTGCTCGTAATGTGATACACGACGCGCCCCTGCAATTCGTTATCCCGCAAAAATAACCGTGGCGATACGTAGAGCAGCCGTGCATCGTAAAGGGGAAGAAAAAAAGAGAGTCGGCGACTGCTTTTAAGACTTCTCAGAATCCGGTTTGCGCGAACACGAGGGAGTTTTCTGATGAGGCTCGCTCTTTCTCTTTCGCTGACCGGAGCGAAATTGATTCCAATTCTTCCTCGATTCGTCCCGAAAATTCGATTTTAATTACGAGGTCGACGCGTGATGATTGGGATATCAAAGTTGAATTTATTCACTGGAACGAGCGGCTGAATGTTCGTCTGTCATATCAAATGGGTTTGGCTTTTCGATGACTGAAATCCTCGCCGAATGCGATTGGCCGATCGCAAGATGAACGCCGAATTATTTTAATTTCTTTTTCTTTCCCTATCCGCACAAATTTTGTGTCGATAACTCATATGGAAGTATCGAATTCCGATTTTCTATATAAATTTTCTAATTATAATAATCTGAATAAATTGTAATATACCGACTGGATGGAGAGAGCCTAACAGGAAACTATAAATTGTGTACAATTATAGCCATCTGATCTTAAAATATTTCACAAGATTAATTCGACTCTTTTCGATAATAAATCTTTAGCGAAAATTATTAAATTGCATTTTTCGACAATGATGAGAATAATAGATCAGTTATTGGGTTCAAAACCTTATGTTTCAATTAGGAGATTGAAGGCTATATATATATTGAAAAACAAACTAAATTTTAATAAATATTTGTTTGAATATTTTTAAGTAAATATTTACTAAATATGTTTATTTGCTACAAGAACTATTAATTTGAAAAAATTAAATAATTAGAAAAGTAAGAAAACATGAGCAATATTTATTAGATGTTTAAAAATAAACTACTTTATTACAATATACATTAAAAATAATAAACTAGTTTATTTTTAAACATCCAATAAATGTTGCTCGTATTTTTTGATCTTTCTAATTATTAATTTTTGCTTAGAAATCTCGAGTTAGAAAATTTACATATTTTAACTATTAATTTGATTTAACTCATTTTTTATTGAGTAAATATTTATTTACTATAAGTAAATGTTTATAATCAATACTATTCAAAGAAACGTGTATTAAAATTTTTTCAGTGTATACATAATTATTGAATTATCGTGTTGTCCAGATACACCGAATTATATCAGTATTATATCAGTATTAAGTTTCACGACATTTAAGCATTTAAAAAAAATATTCACATCCTATTGCTTGTACGTCGAGTTTCGCGATCGATGATTGCGATCACGCCTTACAAACGCAATTCAATCGTAGGAAGTTTACTAGGGAGCGCATATATCGTGCGTCATTGAATAGGAAGGATAGACATTAGATAGATAATGATAGGCTTCTATTGGCTGGCCGGTCAGTAATTACGGCATACGTAGACCATTGAACGTTATCTTTGATGCAGCACCCCTCATTTTTTTTTCGAAATCGGCAATTATCGAGTGCCAGTTGTTGAGCCATTGGAAAATTTTTTCAATGGAGGACTTTAAACTCGATCTATAAAAAGATGGATCTATAATGAAACGAGGAGGAAGATCTTCGAAATTATTTTCTTATAATATTCTCATAACGAAAAAGGACTTCGCTGCTTTTAAACTTTACGAATTTTGACGAAAATGACGTGGATCTCTTTAAGAATTATTCCACACGTTACGTTCACATGTTATATTGAAATAAAAGAATTTTGCAATATCAAATTATGCAAGATAAGTGAAAAATAAAAAATTAAATTTAAATATCGCTAAATTTAGTTGTGAAATAATTTATATAGAAATAATTTAATATTTGAAAATCTGTTTAAAAGTTGTGTCTTATAATTGTATATTGAAAGAATGAATTTGTTGAAAAATCTAAAATTTTGTTGGTTTTAGATCTGAAAATAATTTTGTTATTTATAGAAACTCTAATTGGTTGCTAAAATATCAAAATTTTTGACAGTATTGTTTGACAGCATTATTTTTTTAGTTTCTAATATAATTATTTTGATAGTTCAAATTATTTTCAGATTCAGCAAAATTTAAAACCTGAGCAAAATATTGGTTTTCTCTGCTTATGATATTATATTATATCTTTAAATTCAGAACGATGCTAATTAGCTCTCTCGGTTCGTTAATATTCGAAAATCTTGAATTCTCGGCGATTTAAAATACAGCGCTTTCAGGGGGGAGAAGAACAAATTACTTTAAAGGGGAGGAAATGTATTGTGTAGGGGACGAAGAGCGTTAGGACATAAAAGCTGCAACAAAATCAAGCAGAATGGAAGATGCGCCATTAGTGAAGCTTTTTCTTTTATCAACTTTACTTTTCACTCTAGTCCACATTTTCAGGATTTACCACCGACAACTGTCTCAAAGCTTATGCTCTTTCAACTTATTTACATCCCACCACATAATGATTAAAGTTTTCTCTACAATTGGATCATCTACAATTTTTGCGATCACGAGAGAGTCGCAATCTTTTTTTCAATTTGCATAAAATCTTCCGAATGTTTTTTTTTTACACTTTTTAGTAATAATTTGCAAGTTTTTCTTATTTCAAGTTTTGGATAACAAATCACATTAATTATATTGTAAAATTTTAGTATCTTAGTATTTTTATTATCCATATTTTTAGTTCCATAATTTTAGTTTTTTTTATCCATATCTCGTAAATATTTCGCTATATATAAATAGTGAAGTTTCTTGTTGAAAAAATTTAAATGATAAGATTGAAAAATTTAGATAAATTTTTTTCTTCATATATAGTATCCACATCATTCGCTCTATTGGAGAATTACAATAAAAAAAAAAACGTTAACTTTTGTCTGTTTTTTATCATGCAAAATAAATATCGTTGAGACGAGAATGGATTGAAGGGTAAGAGAAGCACCAGCGTGTATAGAACGTCATAATCATAAATTCCAGCAATCCGCGTGGAATCGCAATTTATTTCGCGAACTTCGGCGAGCTGATTTGCGAGGACCGCGACGTGACCGCCAGTGGATTTATGGCCGATGAATTATGCTCTTTGTTCGTTTAGGGGTGGAGAGAACTTCTCCAATGGAGTCCGAACGGTCAGGAGAAACGAATAAAATTCCAAAGGACATTCTTGCGTTAAAAATCGACGATGCCGCGGCCATGAATTACGTTTCCTTGTGCTCGTTGATGTATGATTTTCTCTCAACGTATCTCAGGTTCTTTCGCGACAATGGTGCGTAATTGCTTGTTAGTTACTTGAACATTCTCGGTTATTGAATCACAGATTAAGATTCTCTGCCAAAGTAAAGGCCACTTGGAATTATCTGAAGAACAGTCTCTTGTTATTTATCGTACCAATATTGACTCACATTTTTTTATCTTTACATAATCAACACTTTTTTCTATCCAAATAACAATTTAATTAATAGACTAGTAGATAAATTATTTTTTTTGAAACTTGTGATATAATTTTTCATTTAAAATATCATAAAATGTGTTAAAAAATTTACTTTTGGAACTCTGTGCGAATACAAAGTTCCTGTTTAATATCTTAATATTAAATGAAATCTTTCTAAGATATTCAACGTCGGTGAATAGCAAGATCATTTTCCGCTGCGTTTAACACGTTGATCGTCTGCGGGACAGGCAGTAGAAAAAAACAAAACAATAGTGTTAACTTCGTACATCCCTCTCGCGGCTTCATTAGCACGTTTTGTGTACGGCGAATTCGTTTTAATTTATGGACCTTTAGAACTCGCGGTGAGGTGTTAATGGCTGCGGCCAATGACAAGCCGTTCGGCTTTTATGTATGTACTCGCTCGTTTACCGGCGGTGCACAGTGGAAAATCTCTGTATTTGCAAAGACGCAGGTATTCGCGTCGCGTTACTCGCGAAATCCGCGACTCCGCTATCTGTGTCGCAATCAAACACGTTTATCAGTCCCGAGAGAATGCCAGCGTATCTGTTCGCACGAGCGGAAGATAAGCGGCGTTTACGCATAGCCAGCATTACTGTACACTGCGTGATATCAGTCCTGCGTAGGCAAGCGAAAATATTTTTATGATTGCGTGTGCATGGAGATCGTATTTAGTTTTATATATTAGTTACGTGTTACGTAATTATTAAGCAATCATGTGGTTTCGAAACTGTTTGAAAAATCGGGAAAGCCTATATTTATCAGTTGTAGACAAGAAATATTTTTACAGTTGCGTGCAGATATTTAATTTAACATATTAATTTTAACATATTAATTGATTATTGTGCACTGAGAAAAAATACTTTAGAAATTATTTGTGAATATAAGATTTATTTTAAAATAAATCTCTTATTTAAAAAAATGCGAAATAGATTTTTATCTTTAGCAAATGAACCATCTATTTTATTTTTAAATAAGAAAAATGAGAGATGTATTCCACATCCACAGCCACATTTTTTAATAACTAATGTTAATATCGAAGATAAGATCACAAGTAATATTTGCTTTTAAATATTTCGACTTTTTCCTCAGTGTAATAAAAATGCCTTTATATATATTTTTTAGTTTATCATAAAAATAATACAGTACTGTATAAAAAAATGGATTTACATATTTAAATGTGTAATATAGTATTATGTTTATACGTAAAATTAAATCATATGAAGATACTTATTTCATTCATTTACAGTGCGGTTTCGAATCGTTTAAATCGGGAAGTTTAGCCAATAGTGAGAAGAAAAATTGAAATATTTACAATCAAATCTTATATATTATGTTTTTCTTCGATATTTATTGGTTATAAAATAATTTAACCGTGATAACAAAATACGTATATTAATTGTACAAAAATAGATGGTTTATTTGCTAGGAATAAAATTTTATTTTGCCATATTCAAATAAAGATTTATATAATTGAAATAAATAAAAATAAAAATTTCACAAATAAATTTTTGAATATTTTTTTCTCAGCGTAAGTAATCTCATGGTACATTTAATATCCAAACATTAATGCGTTGATTATAAGAAGCACGTCCACGTAGCGAACATTAAGAGGTTTATGACGGCCAAATATATTTGATTTACATTATTAATATGCTAACTTTGTAAATGCAATTAATTTATTCTATGCTCGCCGCACCTTCTCAAATTCGCTACTGTGAAGAGGAACCACCGTTCCGAGTGATTTATCTTCGTTATCATTCTAACTGCGTTACACAGATACGGGCGCGTTTATCGGTGAGATGAAAGCAAAAGCAGCGTTGGGTTTTGTTGGATTCGCGAGGGCGAAAAAGCAGCCGAGAGGGCGAGACGCGGAGACAATCTGGGGAAGGAAAAAAGCGCCAAGGCGTCCTGTTTTATGTTTTATCGCGACAACTGTACCACACGTGCGGGTACACGCGTCCTTGTGTCACATTAATACTTCAGGAACGTATACAGTCTTATTATCTGACGATAAAATAATCAGTTTAATATAAAATATAAAGTTCAGTAATATCGCGTGATTAACATAATCGATAATGTACAATTTACAGGAAAAATTAGAGATTTTATTAAAATTTAGATTAAATGTAGATTAATTTAAATAAAAAAAAACTTGGATTAATATAAATTTAAATTTAATAGATCGCTTTAAATTGATACAGAAAATCATTGCCTTTAAATGTAATAAACGTAATAGTTATATTTATTATACATATAAAAAACACTTTATATACAAATATTTGTAAAAAATAACATTATTAATAATACACGGGAAATTTTAAGCTTCGTCGAAATTCAGATAATTAATAAAAAGACTGGAACTATATAATAAATTTAAATTCAATAGATTGTTTTAAATTGATACAAAAACTACGTTGAGTTTATAAACATAATAGTTAGAAAATGCTCTGTACACATAAACCTATTATTTTGTGCATATAAAATCGTGCATATACTGGGCTATTATAAAAATTACAGTTACGGCACTGTTTGCGCGAATACTTGGGGTTTGGTATATTAAAGCGTAGCTATGCAGGATAATTAACGCGCTTGCTTTTCTCTCCTTTTTCTCCCCTTATCCCTCATTCTATGGCTTATTATTCGCGAACTACGGGTGGTTGATAATTAATACTTTAGATAGTGGCAAGCTTGTGTTTGACAATTAGTATTCTATTAACATCGTGCTTTACTCCTTTTTTATTGACACGCTCGTAGTTCATTCCGTTAAAGATAATTATTGGTAGAAATAATTTCGTAAATAACTTCAAAAAAAATAACTTCAAGCAATTTCTTTGTAGAAATATTCATACTCAAGTGTACTTTAGTATAAATATTTTTTTTAATAAACACACAATATTCTTATTGTCTCGTTTTTGATCGGATTATATTAATGATACAAAGCCTCTATTAAAAAAGAAACATAGTTTATTTTTAATTTAGTAAAGATAATATCATAAATCTATTTAAAAAATTCTATATATAATTTTTTATAAATATTTTTTTATTGCACGTTGTGTGTATTTATTTATATTTGTATATAAATTATATTTACTCATTTTTACATTGATTATCTTTGGCTGATTAACAATATTTATAATTCCATTGATCATGCTATACATTTTTTCTGTTGTAATCGGATAAAAAAAGTTGTAATCGGACAAAATTTTTCTGCGAGACTTCCGGTTGAAGATTTCCAAATATGTTAATGCGACCGGACACATATTACAGCACGACAATCATTAAAACTAATACGAAGCAATCATTATTTCTGTTTAACCTTCATTTTCGAAACCCTGGTCCGATGATATTCGTACCCCCATGCTAAATGCAAAGCGACGCATTAACGTGATCGTAAAAACCGTGTTTGACATGCAGTTAATACGTCGCACGTCCGGTGGTCCACAGAAACGAGCGAGAATGTCGGAAGCTTTTACGACTTGACAGATTTTTTCCCAAGGTCTTGCTTCCGGAAGAAATCAATTTTTCTTTTGCGACGAATGTAATAAAAATTAAGTTCCCTCTTTGCAGAAATAGGCGTATACTGTGCAATAATAATTAACATGAATCGTTGAGAAAAATCTAACTGAATACATTATATAAAAGAAACGAAGGTTTGATTAATTATATTTCGTAACACCTTCCGCATGATAATGTCGAAACAATAATTAATCATCAAATGGTTGCTCTGAAAAAAAGATGCCTAAAAATTTATTTGCCGAAAAATATATTTATTTCGCTGAAATAAATATTTATTTAAATACGGGCGAAATAAAATTTTATTTCTAGCAAATAAGCCATCTATTTTTTTTTTGCAATTAATGAGATATATTTATATTTTTCACAGAAATAAGATATATTGGGTCGAGGAAAAAGTTTCTTCGTATTTAAAAAAATTTTTTTGCAAAAGTTTTTCATTTGTTGCGAAATTTTCGTTACAATTATATTATTCGCTAGAACAAAGTTTCAGTTTTAAGAATCTTTTTTAAATTGTGATATGATAATTTTTATCAGAATTATAAACAATCAAAGAATGCTCCTTTATTTAATTCGCGAATAACTCAGGAATAAAAAATCATAGGAATATTTTTTAAGATTTTGTAGGAAAAGCTTTAAACTTTCACGGACACAGGTAGTCGAAAATTTTTGTAAGTTTTTTTGGGTACGTAAGAGACCCTCAAAGTGAAAAGAAAGTTTTTCAGCTCTTGATTTTTTAAATATAAAAATTATCAAACTCACAGAAACTTAAAAAATATAGTAACCTTTCAAAAGTAGAGATTACAAGCTTTAAAATCCTTTTTTAAAATTTAAATTTCATTTTTGACAAAGCTATTATATATACAATTTTGAATTAACAAATACGAAGAAACTTTTTTCCCGACTCAATATTTTACAAAAATGTATATTTCGTCATCACAATCAAATTTCGTAAGTAACAGTTGCTTTGCAATACTTTGACATTTTTCTCTCAGTGTGAGATTAAAAATCGTAGTTTATATTTTATTTTATTTATTCATGAATGATTAATTCAATAAAATTTTCATAAATTCACATTTATTAACTATTTAATAATATTAGAAAAAATTAGACGTACTTTGCACGTAGTTCCTTGTAAAGAAATTTCTCCAGCTTTATCTATTTTTTTTACAGTCTCTCTTGTATTCAAAATTCTTTTTGACAAAGCTATGCATTCGATATAAAGTTTTTCAAAAGAAAAGTACTGTCATTGCTCGGTCATTTCGCTCGTATGAATCGTCCAATTTATTCTGTTGTCTACGGTATCTTTTAAAAGAATGAACCTGAACGAACCCTTAGATATATTCATTCAGTTATTTCCGGATAAACGCATAGCTATTAGGCTTTTTCCGATTTTTCTCATAGCTCTTGTCTTTCTTGTTCTGTCGGTTGAAAGAAAATGAACCGACATTGACTAAACGTGCGAGAATGTGAAAAAATGAAATCGAAGAGAAACCCCAGTTATGATATGTAAAACAATAGCATATGGATACCGATATACTCACTTTTCTTCTTTTTTAACATTAGATAAGTATCGTTTTTCCTTTCGAGAGAGAGACGCGTGCCAGATGACTCAACAAATAATATCATCCCTGGTCATTGTAACGTTTTCCTTCTCTTTTTTTTTGCCGTTAGTCTCGATCAGGTATATCCCCGATCACAAGTTGGTCTTCCGTGATATTTTTACCCTCGGCCACCCTCAGGTCTATCTACTCCTCCTTCTCCTTCTCTTCCTCTTCTTTTGCCAGTTTTTTCCTGTCGGACGGTGGTATAATGAAACAGGCTTACTCGTTATATTTCCTGCAACGGTCTGCGTCTGTTTCAGTGCGTTAAAGTCGATGAATCTCCTTTACTTTAATCATCCCTCGGGTTTCTTTGCGCTTTCGAGAGGGTGAACAGGTACTCTCGGATTAAAATATTTATCGATCGACGGCGCTGTTGAATTTCTTGAAATCGCGTCGGCATTTTTTTGTTGCGTTTCTGTGAGCGAATATTGTAACTCGTAGATCCATTCTTCCTAGATATGCTTTGTTTCTTTATTATCTCTCCAGTTGAGTTTATTCTTGATATATACTTATTTCTTTTGCAATGCAGAAGGAAGTACAAAATCAACTCTCTTTATTCTTACGAATTACAATATTATAAAGATGATCACAAGGAGTAAACTCCTCAATTGATCAAAATGTGTACACCAATGTCTATTATATAATAATGCTCGTTAATGTCCAAATATCCAATTTTTATGTCCACTAATATCTAGTAATAATAATTATTATTAGGATGTTAATAATGCCATTATAATGTCCTAGTGTATAATCTCATACTGCTTATTATAATACCCAATTCTCTTAAGTAATGTTCAGTAATATCCCAGATTTGTACAATGCCCTCAGCGGTTTATCTCTTGAATGACCCATATACCGTTAGAATATTATTGAATACATTGCTGTGATTAGGGAAATGGCATTGATAAAGGTATTCCAAAATTATGTACTGTTAATTAATATTATTTGGTTATTAATATCTCTACTTGAAAATAAATATTTATAATAGATAAAAAAATGTCTTTCTCGTATCGTTTAAATTCCTTTCAAATTAATAAATTACTTGTAAACAGATTAATTACGTAAATTACGGAAAATAAAAATTATTAAGTTACTAAAGTGTTTAATTATTATAATATATGATAATGTACTGTGGTGTAGACGAATAAAGTTTAGCGCACACGAATCCAGGATAAACCGGTTATCTGATCGTGCAAAGACATGCTATCGCTTTCAAAAGAAAAACGTGATACACTAATATAGCTAACGAGCCGGTATTCTGGGAATTGATTTATGAATAGTGTTATCGGTACCAGAGTAGATAAATATTATACTTAGAGATTGCGGACTTAGAAAGCGGTGTACATCGATTAATCGCTCGAACGTGAATTGATTTTAAACAGCTCGCTCCCATCGAGCCATTAAATACGTTTTTTTATTGATATAATAGATCTCTTTATGGAATTATTACCAAGATAAACTTGATAATAATTCGTGCTAAAAGATAAAGAAAGATGTGTATTCTTTCATATAATACTGTGCAGTATTTTCGGCGGTATGCTGTGAAGTCTACTTTCCTGCGAGTGACATAATGGATACTGCTCAGCGTGTTGTTGGAAACAAATGATCAAAATTTGGCGAAAGCTTGAAGGACCCCTAGTGTTCACTTGGCTGTGGTACACTTTTACATGTCATCGAGTGAAAGAATAATAAATTGCTGCATGCGTAGAAAATTTAATGGACGACTCAGGTATTCGAAGTAAGTTTACATTAGTGCCTCTGTTTATATTAGATTATACCTATAATAAAATTTTCGAGATCTTTGAGAACATAAAGATCCAAAACAGTACGCATTGAAGTACTAATATTTGTGCTAATAGTCTTCAAATTTTTATTTATATTGAAGAGGTTTTTATATTGAATTACAGTTAAGTTGACTTCCATTTAAATGCTTCAATATAACAATGAAATTCGGTCATTCTCACTACATTGAATGCACATTAAAGCTTTATATAAATTATCTATATGCAGTGAATAAATAATATCATCATTGAGCGTTCAATCGTTTAAAATATTTATGTGCTTTTATATTTAATTTAGTTAATTTTATAGCAGTTTTTAACACTAATCTTCCATTAGATATCAAAGGAGCAATTATAACTCAATCGCTTGAGTTAAACAACATTTTTTAACTTTCGTGTGTTGTTAAAACATAAATTAATCCATTTGTTAGTTTAAACATTATCTATGTTAGTAAGCATTTATTAATAAATAATAAATTAAATTTAAGTCAAATTGAATCCTTATTCTCGATTTAAATTGTTTTAATCAAATTATTACTGATATACTGGATAAGAGCAGTGACGATCTATATATCTATATAGAAATGATTAAAAATTTCTCAAAAAAATTTAAATTGGATATAATTTAACATTATGAATTTAATAACAATGCAAATGACCGAATTTGCTTAAATAAGTAAGTAAAAGTTCAAAACGTTCTCAATTATCTGCTCTCATTCTGGTAAACGATATTATGAATTCCGAAAGAAAAAAAACAAAAAAAAAGAAACCTTTGTAGAAGCAAATTTACGATCGTTCACTGCAGTTGCTTTCTTTAAAAAATCGCGTCTTTCCTTTGCGCGATTACGAGAGAGGACCAAGGCGAAGGGTGAAGGATCGGTCTCGAAATGGAAAAGAGATTTAAGCTCGAGCGACTGCCACGGACAGGAAGTTATGGGCAATCGGATACATTTTCTTGGGAAGACTTTCGATCGTGTCGTTGTGCGCGCGCGCCGGTAAGGAATGCAGAATGCAACCTTTTCATGGAGAGATATCCAGGCCGTGGCAGAATGCAGCCGGTCGGAGCAGCGGCGGGCTTAATGGTCGCTGTTATAAGTTATAACTTTTAAATAACCAGCACCAGCGAGGAGGGGCTCTCCTCGGCCGACACTGGAAACCAGCTCACCTTGCTTCATTCGATGCGATGAGTTTCGCTCCATGTAGCATGTTCTATATGACTGTCCGCTTTGTACACGTACGTATACGTGATACACCCGTGTCTCGAATGCGTAACGGCGTATATAACGTTGAGAGATTTCGCGGACGCGATGCATAACACCGGGTACCTACGTCGCCTTGCACCCGCGTTTGCTAGTAGCCGGTCCCTTTCGTTTGCTAGTAGCATGTAATTCCTACCGCTGGATTAATTACCGCAGTTGCTTGTCGGAGTTACATTATATAGTCGCATCGTGATGCTCTCGCGGTGACTGATTGTGAATGCAAAGTCAAGAATGCGTCTCTCGGAACACGAATTAATTAGATTATATGTGAAACCGCGATCGTTATATAAATCTGGGGAACTTTGTATGATCAATCCAAATTGTTCGCAAATAAAGGATACTTACTCTGTAAAACTTTTAGAATGAATATTACTCTAAAGAGTGAAGCTTAATCTTAAAGATTGAAAAGATTGAAAAGAGCTATTCTTTTTTAGAAGACTCAATTTTTATTGTTTAGAGTGAGATTTAATTTTGAAGAATTTAGAGAGAAAGTATAAATCAGGTGAAAGACAATCATTCTTTTTGTAAACATTAGAATGTTACTATATAATATTGAAGTACTTTGCAAAAGAAGAAAAATTTCAGAATATTTTTTTTTGTCGGAGTTTTTATTGATTGCTAAACATTTGAATTGAAAATTAATTAAAGAGATTTTTCTCGGCACAACTAACGAAAATTACATTGCCAGAAAAAAGTCGGATATTTATGTTCACCATGTATTGCAGCGAGTATCTTATCTTGTAATAGCTTTAATTTTTGAGAATTTTGTTACAATATTATCGTGATTATTTTCTGGCATGCAATTTACAAATACCGATCGAGATATGATGCTGCTCTCAGTAATGAGATGTCGTTCAATATAATTCTTATATGAAGATTACAACGCTTTTTGTACGTCGATATAGTAATCTCGTGGTTAGTTATAGTTGTTGATTTATATTCGGCATTTTCTGAAGAAACTGCCTGTGATATATACATGCAAACCTGATTACAGTGCGAGATAGGATCCTTTAATAAGATTCATCTCTAGATTGGCGATGGTCTGACGACAAGTTGCACAAAATAATCGTGTCATGTCTGCGACGTCATGTACAGCCAAGCTCGTAATTTCATTTGATACTTGGATAATGCAAGCTTATGACAGAGTCAGATCTTTATCTGATGCTCAAGATTGTTCGATCAAATTAATCTGATAAAGTAAATTTCGCGAATTAAAATGTGAAAATTCTTCTAGCGTTTATTAAATATATTTTTTACTGCAAGTCAATAATATATTATATGTTTTAAATTTTAAAATACATTACCAATATTCTAGATAATCTGAGAATATTTATTAATCAGATTTTTAATAATATATTCATAATTCTCTTATTTCATACTGATTCTTTAATTAAAAAAGCAATTTTTAATAACTAAATAATAATTTAATATAATCAAGCTACGTTTTTATTCAGTTTTTATTGAATAATTTTTCATTACAAGGAATTATTTATTTTTGAATTTAATTAGTTAATTTTTAAATAATTTTTAAATAAATGCGAATCTATATTTTTGTAATAAATTCTAAAATCTCTCTTACTAAATTATAAAACTGTCTTTTAGTTATTTTACGAGACGAATGTATTATAGCTTACACAGAGCTTTTTGGAGAATAATTTTTACATCGAAACAAATATCTGACAAATACTGGCACGTTTCAAAATACGGTTTGTTTGACATTTTATCTCCGAGATAAATGCATCGTTGCATTTCCTACAACAGTCGAGTAGAATTACGAACACGCGCGCATTGTTTATCATAGTCGCGCGGTAGTTTGTTGATCATACATAAATAAAATTTAGGGAGAATTAAATAAGTCTACTCGCCTTTATTTATCTATTTATCCGGACGTACATAAATATGGTCGGTCCGGGTAGGGTTTGTCGACCCTGTGATTGATGGGAAATACTATTTTTACTCTCGCTATGCGCTACGTATCGTGAAAAGGAGAGAGAAAAAAAGCGGGGGTAAGAAACGAAGTGAAGAAGACACACTCGTTCGGCCGTCTACAAGGCGCCCTCAGCTTTGGCAATGAGAGAGAGAGAGAAAGAGAGAGAGAGAGAGAGAGAGAGAGAGAGAGAGAGAGAAGAGAAGAAGGGAGACTCTTCTGAGTGATTTATCTTGATTTTATTTTTATTGTACCCAGCCATGCGAAGGTGACGATTTATCGATTTTTCTTTGAAGCGTCCTCCATGATGCAGTTCCGATATAACAAACGTTACATGCCGTGTTCGTTCTAGTTTTTGCGTTTTACAGCGCGACGAGAAAAGGTTTGACGACAATACACGAGAGATATCGTTGTCGGTGCTTTGACAGAAGTCATTTCACTCTGAAACTGTGACGAAATCGATTCTATCTCTGACCTTTTGGGCAAAATGTGTTCCACGGGAGAACAAAATTTCGTGAAATTCGAGAATTTAAATGGTAATAGTATGGCGATTGATAAACGTCAACGACTAATTGAATTTTTCGTCGACAAGTTACCGCTTTGTCAATGCGAGCACATTCCAATTTGAGTACATTTCAATTTTGATCTCTCGCGACCGGGCTTTTTTTTCACGCCGGATATGCTGAAACAATTACTTCGCGGTCGCGAATTCAATTTTTTCGTCGTACAGTGATATCTTCTCTATGCCGACAGCATGTAAAAAATCCGAGAGCGACTGGTTCATTATATTTCAAATGCATTGGTTTTGTCAGTGATGTCGAAAATTATCCATTTCATTTAATCAAGAGCAGTGATTCTCGATAATTAGCGGTAAATGACAAGTTTTGTTTTTGGTTTATTGACTATTTAATGAACCTTCGCACAGAGAATTACACAAAATATGTTGCGGGTATTTCAAAATTTGCTGATTAAATGCATAAAATAAATCGACACAAAATGCAAGATAAGTATTTGATGTATATGTTTATCAAGAATGATGAAAAATGTGAAAAATTATTCTTTAAACTTTACCGCTGTGCATTTATTTATTGGTAATTAACGAGGAAACTCGGTAAGTTAATTAGTTAATTATATTTAATACTACATTGCCGAAATAAATATTTACACATGCCTGTATTAAGTTTCATGTTTCCAATATTAATTAAATATAATGCGATAACGAATTTTTCTATCATCTTGACAGAAAGAGATTTTGAAGTGCTCGGTTAAAATACATAGGTAAATGTCTGCAGAAAGTAGAGATAAATTATAGAAACAGGAAGCTACCGGCAAGCTGTTGTACTCACAATGTAGCCCCATACTTCCCTTCCGGCTTCATATTTACTTCAATATGGCTGAGTATTTTTATCTTCTCTTATCTACCCTTTGCGATTAAATATTTAAATCCGTTTGTAACTGCAACGGTAGAAAAATTTTAATTTTTATGTACAAGATTTCGTACTTTACATTGCAGAAAGCATATTTTTCTACACATATAAAATTATTAACAATTATTTTTCGCAACAAAATTATTTATAGGTTTTAAGATGCTTATCAGCATCAAATTAAGATTTTTCTAAGATATAAGCAATATAAGATATGAGCAATATTTTTAAATTGCTTGTCAATTTAATTTGTGATATTAATTTTAGTTCTGTGAGAATTGTTTCAAGACAAAATTAAATTCGGTGCGCAGTCTGCAGGATTGGATCTGAGTACCTATATAAATTTACATCGAATTTAATATTTTTGCCATGACAAAAGAAATATTTTTAATTAACAAATCCTTGTATATAGAAACAACTGATACATTGAAACTGAATTATTGGAATAATAGCAAGAAATAAATAGACAAAGAAATAATTCTATTTATCGCGAAAAAATATTTTTTCGGCACATAATTTTCCAAAAGTTTAAACTCTGAAGAAACATCGTGGAGAGTCCTCGGAAGCCATCTTTCAATTTAATGGGAAGGCACAATCGTCTCCTTAAATAGATGGCGAACGCGAGAAGGTCGGATAATAAACGGACATTTCACATTTCACACTAACTCTAAATCTTTCGAGTTTGTCACGAGAGAAACGCGGTCTCTCTCTCTTCATCCCCTTTACGACCATATGTCGCGATCTCACTTTGTCGTTGAAGCGCTCTTTAAGTTATACTATATCTGCGCCACTTCGCGACGAGGGTTTCGAGGCTTGTATCTCGTCATAGGGGCGCCTTCCGTTACTTGACACTACCTGTCATCAGAGAGAGAGAGAGAGAGAGAGAGAGAGAAATGTCCGGGCACCGAAAGAAAGGTAGGAGAAGGATCTCGCCCTCCCTCGACTAACATGGTGCTATCGCGGTCTTTCTAACGGCGGCATCTGCGGCGACTTCATCGTCGGCCTTATATCGAGGCTTCTCGTCTCTCTTCATAACGCATATCACTGCGCGATTCGCTACGCAAGTTTGCTGTAAATGTATTATATGTATATGTGTGTATAAGGATAACGTCCTCTTCTGTGCGCTGCGTTTCATCCTGTTTCTCTGCCACGGAAACTTGCTAAAAGCCGACACGAGATGAGGGCTTATTGTCGCGACGAGAGTGCCTGAAAATGAGATTTCGCCGACTTCGTCGTTACGCACCAAACTCGCGGGAATTGCGTGTTAATCGTCGGGCCGACTGTTATTTGTTTGGACAAAAGCGAAAAGATAAGTTGTCGAGAGAAAGAGAGAAAAGGTGCATTTTTTTATTTTTAGAAGGTTTAATATTTTACGCGAGAAGAATAATTTTGCTGAAGGAGATTCAAGTAGATACAGGTCTGAAAATAATTTTATTGGCCCATCAAATAATTATGTAGAAAATTCAAGCAAGATGAGCAGTGCTGCAAAAAATTTCAACATTCCAACAATCAACTTGATCATCCTATATGATTATTTTATAGTTTAACAAAATTATTTTCAGATCGGTACTTAATTAAATTTTTTATACTTTAGCTGTTTTTTATTTATTCTGCCTCGAAACAGCTTTAAAATTTGAAATAAAAGAGTGATTATGTGGTACAATACTCTTTAATAAGTGGGATCTTTTGTTAATATATATATATGATAGTACTCTTAATAAGATGCAAATATCTGCAGAGTGATAGAACAGATAGAATTATGTTCCATTGTGATAGAATTTTTACATTTTTACAGCGTGATATGTACAGCCCATTCAAAGCAAACTTAGCAAACAGCTCAATTAAGTCAGGCCAAAGTGAGTTTGCATGCATGATATCATACGAGTTTCCCCAATAGAGATCGCATGAATGCTCCTAGTGAAAATTGGACATACTATACGGTTCTAAGCCTCTAAGCCTCCGGTAGAAAGGCAAGGCAAGAATGAATGCCGGGTTCTCTTACACAGGACAGGTATATTCATATAATACGAAAGCGATGCCCGATCCGGATCGGGGATTAGCCGACTCGTGATCCAGCAAATTAGCCTTCCTAGCCTGACAGCCAACTGTCTTATTTAGTGAGAATGATTTCGAATGCACATCTCGTAAAATGTAATACAAATATTCAAGCCCCCTCTTTAACAAAAATGTGTCGAGTGGAATTTAATAGACTATTATATTTTTCCTTCTTTTATTTGCATAATTTTGTGACGTACGTCTTACGAATTACTCAGATAATATTATATGATGAATATTTAAATTGAGAAGCAAGAAAATTTAGAATGGAATTCTTGCAAAAAATATATTGAAATACAAATATTTTTTAAATAAAATAATATTTACATTGATAAAATATACTTGTAAAATAAAAAATGCTTCATTTATTTTAGAATAGAAATAAAATTCTATTTATTTCAATTTGACGGCTGTTATATTTATTGGTTGTTTCGTCATTTGATTACATTAGATATAATTCGATTCTAAATATATGATTATTTATTGATTATTAGAATACAAGGAAAGTTTTTGATATATCTTACAAATTTATCGAAATTGCAATATTGTTTTATTACAAAATAATTACATTTTAATGCAGTTTGCAAAAATTTTCTTTATGTACTTTTTTAAGCTTCTCACGTCACAATCCAAAATGGAGTAAATACGAATTTTAAACAATTCATTTTTAATAAATTAGGATTTCATAATTATAAGATCATAATATTTGGTTGTTGCGATATATTTTTGTAATATTTATCGCTGTAACGAAAATGACAGCACGAAGAAAAAAATTATCAAGTATATCCAGAAGAGATTTATATGGTGATATGATGAAAATGCGAATCTCAAAGAAATATTTTTTGTGTTATACACGCGATGGGGCTTGCAGGGGAGATACGAGGGATACGTCGTAAAAGTTAAAATTATGCCGGCTGCCGTGCGTATATAAACGAAGAGAGATGATACCTTAGGCGCGTGTAAATACTCAACACGATGGAGTCGTCTGTGCCATAATAGTCCATCGAGACTTGAAGAATTCGCGAAAGAATCTCACCGGGGAAACATAAAATTCGAAGTTAGTGTTGTGTTAATGCTATAGGAAAAACAGGTGAATAAAACTGGGAACATTCGAAGTTTCCGATATCTAGATTTATAACTTCAATTCTCAATCAGTTGAAATCAAGACACAGTTGTTGATTCAAGGCAAGGAAAAATTATTATTTTCTTCAATCTACAGTTAGAAATTTTGTACGAAATCGAAAGCAAGAAATTAACCCGCGTACATCTAAGTTTCTGCAACTGTAAGTTACATGGATTTATCCGAGACTTTATCTCAATTTCGATGTGTCGTACGTTTCTCGACATTAATTGTGTCGATTAGTTAAGCCTTGCTTTTACGACGAGCTTGCGAAACACGTGCTTTACGAGGCAAAACAACGTGGGATAGGGCGAGAAAACGTGGTTGAAAGTTTATTGATCTTCATCCCTTTCGCACACAGCCTCTCTCGCAGGTCCCTTTTGCGCACCGTCGAATCTACCTTCCTACCGTCGAAATGACGCCCGACGGAACTTGCTTTACACACGATGCACGTATAGACGGTATCGGAAAAAAACGTGCTCGGGATTACACGGGAGAGCTCAAGTCGGTGGCGTCGGTAAACAGAGAGTTTTATCACGGACCGGGTACTTTCCCTGGAAAATTGCCCCACCAATTTGATAGCAACCCGAGAGTCTCGTTATTCGCGCGAGCACTTCCCGGGGTCGGCTTATACGCGAGCAAACAGAAAAAATGTCTGCTTGCGAGAAGATCGCTTCGAGACTGTTTCCGTTTAAAATTTTTTTTCGATTCGTCGAGTCGCCGGGCGAAATCGTTAAAGAAAAGAAAAAAATCGCGCCACGTTACTATTTTGTTCAAATATTGTGCAGTGTAGAAGAATGTATTATATTTTTTTTATCTTAGCACTCTTTTTTTTGTACTTCTCATTAATTTTTGACTGATGAAAATTGCACTTCTTATTCTCATCAATTTTATTAATATATATCGTAATTTATATTCTCATCAACTAGAATTCTTTGCTAATTACGCATCTGGAAATATGTATTTCTATTTAATCATCATTATATAAATTTTCCTATCTCGAGCTCGAGCTCTTCACGTGTAAGGATATTTCTATTTAATCATTGTAAATTTGAAAATGATGTTCTATTTAATCATATAAATTTGAAAATGATATTCTATTTAATCATTCCTATCTCTATCTTGGATTCTCCATGTGTAATGATGGCGGAATAATTAAATAGATTGTGGAATAATTAAATAGAATGAATTCGCTTGTGCTTTTAATCAAGATGTAAAACTCCGCGCATTTTTTTTCTCGGAAAAATCTTCGACTGTTCAGACGAGAGATACTCGGAACCCTCTCGATATCAAACAACATATTACGATAAGAAGACGAATTAAACGGCAGCAGCTTCATCGATTGACCCATGAAGAGAAAATATGTGTGCAGAAACGATTATCTATGTAATATATAGAGCGAATAAACATAAATCATGTGTGAAATGCAAATATTGTGGACGAGATATCGGCTGTAAGATGATAAAATCCGTGCTATTTCTGTCGACAATTTCTTCTCGACGAAACTCGAAGACATGCCTGCGAAAATTTAATTCTTGAAAATTAGAAAACATTCTTTTCTCTTTCTTTTTTTTATCTTAAAGATATTACAGGAAACACTCTGTCGTTTCTCGGGGCGTGTCTTTACTCCGATTAATAACACGTCTTGTCGCGACAACTATTCGCGGACAACTTTCCCGAATGGTACTCTCCAAAATCCTGTAATGTCGAATAAACAAGTCATTAAACTCGGCGTACATTTACTTTTACGAGCAGAAAATAAAGCTGTAAAGCTACGCGACACATCGGAGGCGACGCACGCATAAATAGGTAACTCATGTCGTATACGTTAGTTATGTCCGCTGAAAAACGAATCTCCTATCCGTCGTTGTCACTTGTCAGATAAAAAGATTTCGTTAATTAATCCTGCCAATAATAGCCGACAGGAAGACGAAACGTAGACTAAAGCTGATATGTAATCGTTCTCAATGATTTAAAGTTTATTTTTATCACATATTTAGCGACAAACGCGGTCATTTATCTCTCAGCATCAATGGCTGCGTTTACACCATATATTTAAACCGCGGCTTTATTTATTCTGTAGTTTAAACAAAGACATCTATCGTATAGGTTGCGCACTAAGCGCATGATATAAACATAGCTAATGGCTGCGTTCAATGGACTTAACAGTTGATAGCATTCGCTATTATTGGTTGTATTCTCATCCTTTAGTGAAACAAATATACCTTGTTTTAAATAAAAAATATTATTTATTTCATTAATATCATAAATGTAAGTGACTTGGAACAGCATGTATTTTTGTTAAATTTATCATGGTATCTATTGATTGAATTTAATAAAATTATTTGTTCCAAGTCACTACATTTACTGTTATCGAATAAACGAGATTATTTTCAATTAATTGATGTTAATACAATATATCTTTTTTTTTTTCTGTGTAATAATGAATCGTCTTTCGATTTGTCAATGTGGGAAAAGCCACATATTTATATATATATATATTGTATTCTTAATCTTTTTCAAGCGTTTTTGAGGCGTTTATTTTGCACTCTTGTTATCGCTTTCAGTTTTTTCCCATTTTCTGAAAAACAGTACTGCACTGGAAAAAGAATCCGTTATTTGATTACGTTAATTGGAATTTTAGTTTAGAAAATGAATAAATTAGAATTTTCAAGTTGAATCTATTATAATTCTAGTTGATATAATCTGAGAATTTCGATTGATACGATTAAAATTTTCTGGTTCGACCATTTTCAACTAGAAATTTTTCTCAGTGTGTACCTTCAATCCGATCAATTCTTTCGCTTGCGTGACCTTGATTTAGGTGATCGTGTTAAGCTGCGGGGATCAATTGTCGTTCACAAAGCGATCCTTCAATCCTTCGGACCAGAGTGCATTAATCGAAAGAGGGGGAAAAAAAGGGAGCGAATGGAATTGCGCGAACATTTCGCTCTCAGAGACTGAGAATCAACCGGGCTGACTTTGCACAGCTTCTTTTTTCTTTCCTTTCTCTCTCTATTCGCGGTTTTCCTGTTCTCTCCGCTCTCGACCAGGGTTGCGCGGTCGTTCGCGTCGACAATCGGGCCATGCCGACCTGTGCTGTGCTGTGCGAGGGATTGTCCGACTGCAAAGGAAACCGGGCAAATGTCAGTCGCCCTTAGGGGGGGCGCATACACACGCTTTGCGAAGCTTTTAATCAACTCTCGCTGTAACCTTTCTCTTTTTCTCTAAACCTCCTGCCCCTCTCTCTCTCTCTTTCTTTCTTTACCTCCTGCTATTCATTCACATGCTTCCACATTTCTACATGAATTCAAGAGTAAGCTCTTTCATCATCTGCGACAAACTCATTCTAATTGTTAATATAATGTGTGATGTGTGAATATATATATGACAACACTCGAATTACATAATTACTTTGTAACTACATACTTATATCTCTCGCTAATTATATTCTCCTCAAAATTTTATTGTAACATATTTTAGTTCATCATTTGATATCATTATAACTTATTGTCTTGCCTCTGCTTATTTTAATTCTTACTAATATTCGCATACTTTATTATTATTATTTTATATTCTTGTCTCTTACGCTTATGTCAATTCTATGTTGCAAACATAATTTTTTTTCTACTTTTTCTACTTTTTCTGTTCTTTCTGCTTTTAAAGGGCTCGCCCTAGAGAAGCAATAAATGCTTTTATCTATTTATCTATCTCTTTCTTTCTCTTGCATCGCCCCGTACGTTCCGCGATTATATGACTGCGAACGTGAAAGCGAATTGACTCGTTCGATCATTCGTGTATTGCAATACGCACGCGCGACTTGGATCATTCAGTCACGACATTTTCCTGTGATCTCGGACTCTCGCCTCTTAATGAAAATTGCGCGGCCCGGAATTTCATGAGAGTCACGGATATTAGATTCTTGTAGATTGAGAAGAGAGATACAAGTGTACATTATTTGAAAGTACAGAGAAATCTTGTTAGAACCAGTCTTGAATTTAATTTAGAAAACGGAGTTTGTCTTTGTTCCACATTCCAACGTATTTTTAATATAATATTAACAATTTGCAGTCAGTCTTTTTACACGCTTTCGTCTATTTCCACATCAAAGGTATCACCACTAATTGTTTGTCATGCAATAGAGATTTAGAGATTTTTATCCAATAAAGAGTCAAATAACCGAAATATTTGTCTAGATTCTTGAGATACAATATACAATACAAGATACAATATATTTAAGATCTTGTGAGCTTTAGGTGGTCCCTCTTTGCAATTCTATCATATTTGTCTGAATAAACTACTAGTAATAAATATCCAGATTCTATTTGAAGATTTCTAGTCGGAAAAATCGATTTTTTGTTAATGCAATAGTTAAAAAATTTAACTATTTGCATTTCTGAAAATAATTTTGTTGGATCAAAATAATTATGTATAAGACGCTCAAACTGCTAGACTGTTAAGACTTTTGCAGCATTACTCATTATTGAGATTCCCAAAATTATTTTAGTAACAAAATAATTTTCAGTCCAACAAAATTATTTTCAGATTGTTTTTATCAACGTTACAACTGGCGATTCATAAAAATATCGTGTTTTTTTCTTTGCCTAAAGCAGTCCTGATCTATCTTAATAGATTTAAGATCTGTTTTCTGTAATTAAACTAGTGTGCATTTTTGTAACTTAAGATAGTAAGATGATGAGTATATTTTTGATATTTGGAAGCGAGAAAGAGAATTCTAGTACAGTCTAGTGTAAGAATAAAAAGCAGATCCCTAGTGTAATAAAAATTGAAAACATAATACGAGTAGATTGCTCTTTGCTTCATCATGTTAGACTTAAATCTCTATATTGCGTGTTCCCTTCTTTACAAGAAAAACCTAACATTATAGGAGATTATAGGAGAACAAAACAAAATGAACTTTATACTATCAGAGTTATGTGAGACATCGATTGTTATTTAGGTCGAAAAATTTTTCATCTTTCTTTCATTTATTCACTCTGCCTTCTTCGACGAATTCTTTGTCATGTTTCGCAATTTGTTGAGCTTCACGATTTTTAAGATTAATTTTCCACAGACGTAATGTCGAAAGAAACGAAGCTAATCTTGTCGGTATTCTCACGACATTCGTATTAATACAATATACTCTTTACGCCTTTTTTTTAATTCGTGATCGCAAATCAATGGGATATATACAAGAAGTGTAGTTTTTTTTTTGACATGATATATTTGCGTTAGGTACACTCGAACGCACCGATCGCATGTATATCTTGTTTTACGTTTCTGCAATATAACTCGTAGCTTTACGGCGGGCCTTCGGGTGTAATCAGAATTACGTCTTCGTTGAACATGAAGTTAACTTTTACGGCGCACCTTTGGGTTGTGAGTTCCTCCCATTTCTTCCTCCACACGTTTGTCTCTGTTGAGAAGAAAACCTTGGGAGATTCTTACGGTTTTCGCTGTTTGTTTAACTTCAACGAACGCGCGCTACTCTGTCGGAATGCTCTCTATTTGCTTTCATTTATGTAGCAATCTCCAAATTAGCTGCTATGTGTCAGTCAATAAAACGATTACAGTAGCAGGTTATTTTTGGTATCAAATTATTTATAACTAAAACAAAACACGGTACACATTTCCGCAATCTTCGGAATTTATTATAATAAATGAACGAACTAAGAAGTCATGCAAAATATTCTTTGCATTTTTCTTTGAACTATTTGCACTTCTAATTCTCTCCATATTTCTGTTTTTAAGAATATTTAGAAAAAAAGGAAAGGATAGTTTAAAAAATTCTCTACATTCTTTCTCACACATTCTTATAATGTTAGGAAGCGCTATTGTGTATAAAAAGATATACGTATACAGAAAGAAACTTTCAAAAAAGAGCTACCTTATTTTGCTTAGTAATTCTTATTAAACAGTATGATATCATGAAAAATTCTTATGGAATTTTTGAAAGGAATTATCAGCTTTATGTAGAATTTTTCGCATGAAAGTGGATAGTTGGATAGACTTAACATCTTCTTGACTGTATTATTTTTCGTTAGCACTTCGATGAAGACCAACATTTTTTCCATGTGACTAATAATAATATAATAAATATTAAGACTTACTTCACTGTGTTTGGAGAGAAAATATTACGCTCTCGAAATTGTCGCCACACAAATTGAAGTGAGTGGTCGTTAAATTTAATGCAACGGGTTTAATGTAAATTGCTGGTTTCGAATTCACGCGCGAGCGAGAAATAATCTACAATGGTATTCTGCATAATTCGAGTCTCTCTAGGAGTTAAATTAGTCATTGGAGAAAATAGGATTCAGCTGACGTGGTCTTGTTCTCGAATTACATTACTCGAAAGTTCCACATAGGTAGTTAAAAAATTTATAGAGACTAAATTCCGTTTTAGATGATCTCGATTCGAGAATTGTCGAGAATCTCTACTGATACATGAATTTTATTCTGCGAATTTGTTTTCAGATATTTTTTCAAGACGTGTTGTCTCTAAAACGAATTTGATGAATTTTTAAATAAGTATAAATTGAACATCCTCAATGTTGCAAACGAAAATACTTAGAAATTTTATACATATATGCTGCGCTTTATTTTATTCGACGTACGTGCATGAACGTGAAGAAATGCGAGCGCAGAAATAAAATCCGTTATTTCCTTCTTTGAGCTTTAGATAGTACAAAGAATATGCATGTCCTTTGTAGCGCTTTATACTATTAAATACTTCAAGGATATTTATCCCTCGGAAAATGATGTCGCTGTAAGTATATTAGTATGCAAGAACAAGTCTCTTTAGACGAAGAGAGCGTTCTTGTACCGATTCAAATGCGATCAATGATGACATTGATGACTTTATTTATTTTGCATGAGAATTCAAGAAGTTATCCGAATGCCTTTGCGTTTATATTTTTTATATAGGTGATAATATTAGGTTTTTCTTTTCTATCTCACACACACACACACACACACACACACACACACACACACACACACACACACACACACACACACACACACACACACACACAACACATTATATGTATAATTTCGCAATAATTAATTTCGTAATAATTTAATACTTAATATTTAAATGTTTGATATATTTAAAACATGATTATAAAAATTGTATCAAGAAAATAATTTTTATAATGTTTAGAAAAATTGCATATATAATGTTTATTTTAATTTAAAATTAATATAGGAATGGAAATTATAATTATGTCACGGAATTTTATATTTTTAGTCTATTTACAAGGATAGTACTGATGGTTAGAATATATCTGGTGGTGAATTATAAGGGATTCGAAAGTAGCATATCCGCACAGGCAGTTTTACAAATCGGAAACGTTCAGACATTCGATGTTCGATGGGTTGTAAGCTCTGGCGTGGCGTACAATTACCGGATTAGTCGAAAGAAGCCTGTTAGCCGGAGACATTGGTTCGAACATTTCCATAGTTGTTAGAACATCTGCCAACCAACGACATTCGCGTCCGCAACAATAGCTACATAGAAATGTATAGAATTGTTGCCTGCGCGCGAGAATGGACGAAAAAATATCCCATGCGTTCTTCCATCGTCACGTTTACGTAATTGTTTTCCGTAAATAATATTTTGTATTGTGTTTAAAAATAAAATTATGAAAATCAAATTAAGATAATTCAATCAATTTGAATAATAACACGAAAAGAATGATTTCCCTATCAAAAAATTTAGTAGACACTGATATAAAAATAATTTTGTTGGGTTACCAAAATTATTATAATACGTAGGAATTATTTTGATGGTGTCACTGCTCAATGATGAACAGTGCTTGCATTTTTGATATTTCATTAAAATTCTCCTTTTAATGAATACAAAAATAAACAATTTTATCATTGCATTTTTAAAAATAAATATTGGGAACTTTCTTTAGTTATTTAAATATACTACTAGAAATTTCATGACATTACATTTAATGTATTTATAACTGAAAAGTTTTTATGTACATGAAATTTAATATATTATATTTTTCATTAAACTTTATAAAATTTAATGTGCCCGTTTATTACATTTAAGTAACTACTGTAATTTAGTTTTCAGTTAAATCACTCATTACTTTTAATTTTGTTCATAACTACGAGCTTTATTTACATATACTGTACGACGAGCTTGACGTTCAGCACTGAATATGGTCCTCGTATTACAAGTTTTATTTGTCCAATAATAGTGAATCATATTCAATGCTGGTTAGAAAGAATGCAATCGGGACGGCTGCATTCACTGCTAAATGCGCGACGAGAATGCGGTCCGACTGTACGTCGGTATCATCCCTCCACCATCGCGCTCATCTTTTTATATCGTGAGATCGCGATCTTCCTTGACCGTGAATAATCGTCGCTTTCGCACCGTTACCTCAGGCACGCGTGACTCACGCAGCATCCCGCGCATTTACGGCCGCGAGACGGGATAACAGAGGCAGTGCAATAGACCTCGCACCAGGCGATTGTCATTGATGTCGCAGGAGAGCCACGTGATAGAGGGAAACTCTCGAAGGACAATGCACGCAGAGTGCGAGGAACTGCAGGAATATCCGGTTTCGTACGACACGCGCATTCTTCGAGGAAGCATTCATAGTCGTACATGCTCTACTGTGTATCTCACGGTATGCTGGATGAATCGCGAGAAGGGAATAGGACTATAGAGGAATTTTTAGATCTTATCTCGTAGACTTTGACTGTAGAACGGAAGCATCAAATATAATTCGTATTTGAAATATATCAGAAATTAATTATTAATATAATTATATCAGAAAAATAAAAATTATATTACGAGAATTAATTTTAGAGCTAAAATTAATGGGATAATATTTTTCGGGTCGGTATATATTTTATCTCACAATCAGTCGGTTCTTATATTTAAGATCGTAAAATATATTTTTAAGTGTCATAATATAATCGGAGTATTAGCGTCTTGAGACTTCAGGATAATCTTAAATAAGAACGGACTATGAATAGAGCTTGGATTTTCTTGGACTGAGCATTTAGTAAAATTTGAATTTGGTAGGCTGAAATGTAGAAGATAATTTTTTAGCATACATTTGCGTAAAATATGTTGCAAAATATATTACAATTAAATATTAGAAAGGCCAAAAAAACACGAGCAACGAATTATATAAAATTGATAAATATTTGATTTCATCTTATTGTCAAGTGTGAGTTTAATTATTTCGTCGTTGGATGGCGAGAAAAAGCACAATCCAAAGTTAAAATTTTATTATTTGTTAAAGTCATCTTCAGAAAATTGAATTGTGAAAATCCAAGTCAAAAATTGAATCTGTGTCAAAAACAACTAATGCATATTGTAAGTTACGAATAAATTAAATGAAATTACATAAATATTCAGATTTGACGAAAGATGAAGGACTATTTAATGATCTAATTAATTATTAATGCTGTTTGCTACATCGTGTATTCCTGAGATCAAATATAAATGTATATTCCATTTACGATTCATACATGTTGATAAATCAAAGGGATAAGATACACACGTACATATTCGGTGCATTCCACGTGTCAGAAGTTTAAAAAAGAGAAATTATATCCTGTTTTAAAAATCTTAAATTTTTCCTTATAAAACCATATTTTACATTGAAGTATTTTTGAGAATTTTTTTTAGATTTTGGAAAGTGAATATAATTTTCCATTTATATACTTAAAATTAAAAAATTGATTATTTTCAACACTATTAACTTTTTTTTCTACTAAAATTAATTTTTTATCTGAAAGTACGAGAAAAATCTTAAAAATTCATGTTTAAAAATTATAATTTTAGTTACTAGTGACACACAAGAAAAACTTCTTTAAACGACTATCTCCAATATCTTAGTTGTAAGGCGTATAATATTTATTTTTTTAACCTTTAATATTTAATAAATTATGTATAAATTATACAAATAAATTATGTATAAATTATACAGTACTAGTTATTAATATATTTTCATAACCACTTAAAAAAAATCTCAAGTAATTTATTTTTAGGTGGACCTCTGACACGTGGAATACATTATACATACATATATAGTATAGAAATAGATATTGCGTACTTTTTATAGATATTGCGTACTCTATGCGAACCCATACACGTCGGTGTTACAGTCACACAAGAAACTTTCATGGTTTCTCTTCCCATGGCTAGTTCACGTCTGCATGCCATTTTCGTTTCACGATATTGGCCATGTATATAGATGCAGGAAATAACGTATACAGTGTACAGGAAATGCACGTGGCCCGTGTGCTCTTTCTCCAGTGTTTTTTTTCATACGACTAGGTTTATTCAAAAATAGCCGTTCGATGTAAGATACAAATATGCTGTACAAAGGCCGAAAGCCACGAAGAGCAATGGAAAAATGTGTACGTAGAAATTAAAGCTTTTGCTTATTCATTTCTGTTACTTCAATTTGTGTCAGAAGCGAGAAAAACGCACATAAAAATTCTTGCAAATTCTATTTGAAAAATACTCAATAAAACAACATTTACAATCGATAGAATAGATTTATAAAATATAGATACTGAAAACCATTTTCTTGTTTTGAAGAAAAATTAAACTATATTTATCTGAACATATTAAATATTATTTCTATGTATTATTGATCTGACAAAGTTATTCATCTGTTATTCATCTAAAGTTTGTCAATTATTATTAAATTAGCTGAACACAATTCTTTTATTTTTGATTGTGTATTTGTGTAATTAATTTTCAGAGATATATGATTATTTATTAATGAAATAAGAGGAATGTTTTCAATGTATTTTACAAGTTTCTCAGTTGTGTTGTTTTATTGAAACATAATCTTATATTAATAAATTTTTAATGTGTATCTTTTCATTTCTGTCACAATCTGAGATAGTAGTGATAAACAGGAGCCTTAAAAAACAGATACAAAATTATAATTTTATTAAAATAGAAATGTAAAACGATGCTTATTTAATATCTACTTTGTTATTTTTATAAAACAAATGTAATGAGATTAACAAAAGTTTTAAATAATTTAAAATATTATTACACTCTTTCTCTCTCTCTCTCTCTCTCTCTCTCTGTCTGTCTGTCTGTCTGTCTTTTGCAAGTTCATTAACACGGATTAATCACAGTTAGTCGGACAAGTTCGTGCTCGAGCGCTCGTTAAACTCTTGCGGTTAGCACTACGTCGGCGATGATAACGAGTCTTTCGACGAGTTTCGTAAGCCCTAGGTCTTCTGGCGCGTGTTGCCGCTTGTTAAATACATGACGCATCGTGTATTTTTCTTAAGGGTTGCTTCCTTATCTCGCGCGCAGGCCTCGGAGAGAAGGATCGGAGCTTTCTTTCACATCATTCGATGTTTATTTTAATAAGCATGCTATTTCTCGTGTCTACTTGTTTTTCCGTACAACATTTGTTTATTTATTTCTTTATGCTTATCTGTTTATTTCTTGATTCTATTATGAAATAAACAAACATTTTATTTTGAAGCCCACTCGAGTGATACCGTGGCTATTTTTGGTAATTGCATTTCCTTTTTTACTGACAGACTTAAAAATTAAAAATTCTTTTAATATCGGAAATAGATTTTAAGAAATAGATCACGCAACGCTTTCTAATTGATTATTTGCAACTAGCCGTAAATAGCGAACGCAGATCTCTGTAGTAAACATCGATCATTTGGAATTGTAGAACCTGTCGGTACGCTGTACTGCGTTGACACGTTGGATGGAAAAAAATCGTCGATTGGCATGACAAATGTCGTCCTGTGTTCCGAGACAAAAGGTCGACTTTCGAATCGATTTTGACATTCTAATAAAAAAAAAAAACAGGAAAAAGAGGTCGACTCTTCTGGGTTGCACTCATTTCGTTACGAATTCTATTAACGAGAGTAATTGTATCAAGCCAGAAGAAAATCGATCAGAGTGCAATGAACTTGACAGAAAACTCATCGTCAACGGGGTGCGTGTCCCGTGCTGACAGTTGGAGAAAAGAGGCTGGGGATGAATGACGTGCCGCGACCTGGGGTGACATATGCATATGACGCCCGTCAAACATATCTCTCTCTCTCTCTCTCTCTCTCTCTCTCTCTCTCTTTCTCTCATACCTATGAGCCCCCCGCCTCTGCGTTCGACTAATTTGCAAATCAAACAGAAGGTCATTACGCGAAAGCTTTGACACATCTGCAAACGTTTCAAAAATATAACATCTGTGCACACGATAACATAGAAGAGAGATGGAAAATATGGCGAGGTATATGCTCGTTAGAGGACTTGCACGAAACGAGGGCTTACGAAAATTTCGGGCGATGAAAGGATTTATATTTTTGTATTTGACAATTTACATAAAGATGACTTATCAAGTCATATCGAACATCGATAGTGATTTTCTATTATATTAGGTGTAGTAAAAAGAAATCCATTATTTTTGCATGAAATTGAATGGAAAAATAATTTCTTTTTACTACACCTAATTATTATGTTTTTTAATCTTAATTATGTAATTTAATTTATTATGTTTTTATTATGTTTTTTAATTATGTATTTAGGAAATAGAATGTGCAAGAATTTAAATTATGACGAAATTTATAATTTATTTCTTATTTTAATAGCTTATTACATTCTATTAATTATTATTAAAATTTCTGATTTTTAAACTGGATCGTACAATTGCTCGCGAGAAAATACCTGTTGAAGCAAAGATGCTGCAGTGGCAGTTTCCTATGTGATTATGAAATCATTTTGGTGTAGTTTTTTTTATATGTTCTCTATCTATTTCTCTCCGCGTACCTTTTCTGCGACATGAATGGTCCAAGATGGCTGCTTTGACAAAGGAATCATATGAATGGGGAAAGCACGTAAATGTCCGTAGTGGTTCATTATTTTATGGTGGAATTCGTTTGATGTCTTGCATGGATAAACATTCTGTCAGGAGGTTTACCTTCTGCGGATGCATTCACCCCCCTCGATTGTGTGATGTGACACCGGCGTTTTCTCAGACGTGTGCCAACATGGAAAATCGCTGTACACACAGATGTCTGGCATTCCGTGAAGATACTGAAAACATTATCGTAGTAAAAGCGGCATAATAAGAGCATCATTTGATGTGTGTTGGAATACGCTTTGCTTTTCGTTGGTGCTGCTTCATTCGATGTTGGTTTCACAAAATCACGTTCTCGAACAACACAAAACTCCAAGGAACGTTTAAAGACATTTCAGAAGATGTTTAAAATTAATTTTAACATTTTATTTTTTACAGTGTAATTTAATAATTTTTGATAGAAAACTTCATACAAGAATATTAATAATTTTAAGTTATTCCAAGCATCTAATTATATATAATATATGAATTTATATTAGCAGTTTTTGAGTTCCTTTTCGTATTTACCGAAGCAACTATACTAAAATAAGGAGCGCGATGTTTTTTTGATAGCGAACAGAATATGTAGTATTCTATTTATTCATTGAAATACTTGAAGACGCAAAATACACAGAACAATTGATCGAGAAATTCCCTTTTCGACATTAACGAGTTTCTCTTTCTTAAGCTACGATAAAGCCCTTCGCTTCGGTACTCGCTTTTACCGGCCTCGAGATCTCGAAAGCTGGAAACACTTTGGGGCATCGTGCGGGATGACTTGGACGTGCATTGGGTAAACACAGGGTGTTTTGGTATCGCCGTCTTTATTTATGCAATCTTTTCCTGGGCGCCATTCATTGCTACCGTCGCCAGCCAATTCTCCTCCTTCGATATCCTCCATCATGCAAGATCGGTATCATACGATATTAATCACCGCTTTCCACAATTTTTCTTTTGTTTGTCAACAATCCGCGAAACATGAGGTTTAATAAAAGCGCTGGTTGAATATGCATGAAATTATTCAAATGCTCTATTTTCCGAAGAGACTTTCCTGGTATAAAGATATACAATATAAATAGAGGAGTTTGTATTTTTTTATATTATAATTGGCACATTAAAGATCTACATTAATGTGCGTTTTAAACCGAATTTTAAACTGGTATTATCGATATTGACAAAATTGACACTATGATCTCTTTATTTTGAAAATTACCATTAATTGATTTTATATTTAAAATTGTCTTAATAAGTCAAGTTAAATTTTTTTGTAATTTTAATTTAAATTTTATTTTGGTGCAATCTTCTATTCCGAGTCTATTCCAACTTCTAATCCGAGTCTGTGTCTGTGTCACAAATTTCTAGATTATTTAAAGTAGAATTTTAAGAAATGACACTCGGTCAGCTGGAATTGTTTAGTGACAATTGTGTATACACGATATATGAAAAATGGATATCGATTTTTTTCCGAGTAAATTTAGACTATGCTTCAAAGAGAGATCGTTAGGCTAACAATCGTTCTGTATGTCAGAAATTATTTTTCCGTATTCTTATGTTGATGCTGCTTTGTGAAAGATGAAAAAGAAAGATTAAAATGAAAGGTTTTGAGTCACTTATGCGACTATTTGTATCTGACTATATGTAATACAGTTTCGGAATTTACATTTCACGGGCAATTCCTCCCTGACAAATATCGACTGTATGTGCGCCGAGCTTTGACCTCATGCCGCTTTTATCGTTGATCTTCGTGCCTATCCGTGCCGCGTTACCATCTTCGTGCTACACTTGAAACAAACGTCGTCCCGAGGCTCATCGTCCTTTTCTCAGGACGCGCATAACTCACGACGGCGTACAATGCCTCCTCCTTCGAGTCGTGCAATTACATCGATTTCTTAGGAGTAGCTTGCTGCCCCTCGTGTGCATGCGTGTCCATCACGATAACCGATGTGCGTTTATGGTAATGAGAAAGCCAAGTGTCCCATGTGCAAGCCAGGCGCAAACTCGAAGAAATAATAACAGTTCAAATACGTCCCGATTTTAATTACATTGATTTATAGATTTATGTAAGTATATGCATTAATTTTACAAAAGTACGATTGATTTTGAATAAGGAATTTGTACACTGAGAAAAAAATATAGTTAATTTTAATAAATATTTAGTTTAATACTGCCAACTAAACATTTATTTACAATAAGTAAATATTTGTTCAATAAAAAAAAGATTAAATCAAATCAACATTTCTTGTATCAAATAAATATATCTTTATA
>NW_012130108.1:1989931-2009165 GCF_000143395.1 Atta cephalotes | reverse complement strand
AGAGAGAGAGAGAGAGAGAGAGAGAGAGAGAGAGAGAGAGAGAGAGAGGGGAGGGGAGAACGAATGGGTTTTAAAACGCGATGGGGATCCGGTCGGTCCCGGCAGACTCCGCCGCCAACCTTTTTGTTCCTTTTCCACGGCGAAATGAGCGGCGAACGAACGAAATCCCGAGATCGATCATCGACACGGAACCCGGTGTGGGAACAGGACGCGCGAGAGTCCTCCGTTTGCGAATGTGCGGGCATGAAATCGGTATGCTTACCTTCGATTTCGCTCTCAACACATATTCCGGGCACGTCGATGTGAGATTAATAAAAAGCCGAGCTCCTTGAATCTCGCAATCCGAAATGACTTGTTTGGGAACGCAAGGATATTTTGCTGAGAATCGATAAACGCTTGGGTTGCAATTTTATACAAATTTCGTGGGATTATTTATAACTGTTACATAATTGCTGTTTTTAAAATAACTTATTAAAAATCTCAGTAAGCTTTTTTAGATATGCCTTCTGCAACAGTAGATTAATCAACCTTTTAGAAGAACAGAGTAAATATACTGTGAAGTTAAAGTGATATTAGTATTTGTCTCGTTACTTTAACTTTAGAATTCATTTTTTACTTTGTTTTACAAAATGTGGATTAATCTACTGTTGCAGTAAGCTCTTTGTACATTTATGAAATGGAAATGATACTAAAGTTTCGTCTGAAATTGTTGATAGGATTTCTGCTTAAGCTAGATTTGACATAAATCGCGATAATTTCTTCGTTATGCGGAGCTTCTCATAATCGATTTTCTTCTCGTAATAGATAGGTATTAAGCTTAATACATTACATTATGTGTTGATGACCGGTTAGAATAATGCATTATTGTTAGTATGGCATTATAATGAATATAACGTCATTACTAATAGATGACATAAATGTTGCTTCTCAGATAAAAATGATCACTGACGTTGGATGATCAATCGCATTCGCCATTATTCCCCCATGTCTCGTAATCACAGGGTGAATTCCTTCGCTCTGAGCGCTTATTGAAGTTGTTTCGCGCGAACAGGTGAAGTATTGGCGATACTTAACGCGTATAATCCGCGATGATAACGAAGTTTAATTGGACTGCGCTTAATATCTGTCTGATAGTTGAGCGCTCACTCAAGAGCGTTCGTTTTAAGGGGAACTTCTCCTGTCGGGCAAAGTATATCTCGCATGTGCTCGACGATCAAACTGATGTCTCAAGATCTCGTTACACGTTAGTAACGAACGGTACCGAAGCAGACAAAGTTCTCTCGTAATCTACCGTCAAATTAGATGAGTTATTAAGCGCCTGCTTGTGCGCGTGTTTACGCTGATATACTTCTTGCATATTTCCAAAGTTATTCGTTTTATCTTCAATTAATAAGTGGCCGTGTCTATGTTTAAACGGAAAATGACGTCAAGAAAGGTAAATTTATTCTTTGGATTATGTAGAAGGAATTTTATTAGCGTAATTAGAAAATTATATGATTGGCTGCAAAAGTAATTCTATTGAGATATTACTGGTATAATAATTATTTTTATCGATTTTCAAATTAAACTGACAAGTAACATGTACAGGATAGAAAAAGGAAAATATCTAAAAAAAGAAACAGAAGCTCTTACTTAGACATATTACTACGGTGTTACTGGGACGTTGCAATTAGTTGCAGGAATGATCTGTATTGAAAGAAAGAAGGGGAAGGGATAAATTTAGCGATCGCTAAAACTTTTATTGTTACGAAAATCGTAATTAGGAGAGGACACAATTTTTCATGACGGTCAAAATTTCTCGCACGTAGCAGGTCCTGCAAGAAGGAAACTTCTTCGCATACCTGCATGCTGAATCGCCCAGGCGTTCAGGCATTCTTGAAGTCTGGCTTGGTCGATAATTATGAGATATTAGTCGGTAATTTATAGCCGTCTCAGAGACCTTCTCTCGAAGGTACAAGCTCTCGCCTTGCGATCTTCCTCCTCCTCGCGAGCCTCGATTGAAGAATGGCCGTGGCGAATGCCTCTTCGTGGCGATGACGATGGCGATGATGGTGGCCTTTGATTCGAGAACCTTTAGGGTCGAATTTATTCTCTCCTTCGATCCCGTCCCGTCACTAGTTCTTTCTCTCCGAAAATGCCCTGATCAAGATGGTAGTTATTACACATAGGCATAATTACTTAAGTGTGATGTTTGAGATGTCGTTCTAAGTTACAATATTAAATCCTTAGGGTATAAATTTTTTTGTTCAGAGAACATTTATACTCAGGTATTAATATTTCCCATATTTGAAATTATTAAAGAAGAACGTCGCAATTACAGGTTTTAAAGATGCAAACAGATAATATGGTTATATTAATAGATAATAATTATATTTTTTAATTGAAGTAAGACAATTAACATAGAATGTCTTTGTAAGATGAATTTGTAAATTGATTGATTCCGGCAAATTAAGAAATTATAGACGAAATAAATAATGGAAACTCGTAAGAAATATTGTTACATATGTATACAGAATTACTTTTGCAAAATAACTAGAGAAAACGACTTTAAAAGCAGAAAGCTCGATGGTGCATTCTATATCTTCCGGTAAGATTGGCAATTCAAAAGTAACAGACGTAAAACATGAATGATCGATAGACAATCCGAAGATTACGCCGGAAGTTTCAATAAAAGACTCGCGCCATCTTTGCCTTCCTCTGCATGCACTACCGCAACTCATGTAGACTGAAGACGCCATCCATCATCCTCGTGTTTCATTACACATCTACGCGTCTTACAGCGGAGTTACATTGGCTTCCACTAAGTATTTTATAAGGGAGGACGCGGCGCGAAAGCGTGTAACATGATTTTTAAAGTCGTTTTACCGCAAGAGCGGCCTTACTTGCCGTGTAAATCGAATCGATCAGAACTGTACTTATCTTACATCGAAAGATAATTCAGGTAGAATTACTCAATCATTCTGCCTGCGTTGCGATCGCCAAGACAAAAACCATGGTTGTAAGTAAGTAAGTAAATAAGTATAATAATAAGTATATTAAATAAAGTGTGTCACGTCCGTTTCTACTAATGTAGATTAACTTTAATTTCTTCTAAAACTAAAAGAAAAAGATGAAAAATAACTTAATTAAGAGATTAAAGTTAATTTATATTAATGGATATCATCAAAAATTAGTTAATTTCCAAAGATATCTCCGTAACGAGGAATATTGAAATTTGTAACATCATAAGGAGCGTTTAATTCTGTTTATAATTTATTTTGTCTTTTTCTGTTTCAGGTAAGTAACCATGCATGAAAGGTTTCAACAGAGATAAATCATTGTAGCGGTAAGCATATATTTGAAACATGATGATATTCACGGAGAATGCGTTTCGAAAACACAAATCGAAGAATAAATAGAACGTCATTTGCTGTATTTTTCTATTACGTAATGGTTGTTAACTTATCACGGAAGATATTCTACGTTTGTCTCACGGATTACACACTGATAAGAATTTTCACGATAACGATAGTTATCACAGTTGCACTTCGCGATAAATGCGAGTGCGAATATATTGCGTAAATAGGCGGTCTCTGTTACTACATTGGTTTCCTTGACGCACCCTATTTTCTAGACTCGCAATTACCTGCCACATTTAGCGCTAAATTCTACTCCAAGAAATCTACAGCAAAAAGAAGAACATATCGCAAAATCTTCCCGGAACGTACGTATTTCGGAACGTACCGAGCGATCTCGGATAATAAAAGAATTTTATATTATACGCTGCATTACACAATTTTCCTCAACGGTAAACCGGTAATCTCACAATCTTTCAAGGTATCTTACATTTTTCTCTTCGAGTTATTTTATTTCGCAAGGTCTTTAGCATTTTTTTTTGCTCAGAATATTTATCATTGAGAACACGAGATACTCGAATCACACCGTAATGCGAAATTTGTTCAATGTTCATTCGTATGTAAATCATTTAAAGTAATTGAAAAGGCTCTATTCAGTCAAAGTGGATCTTAGTATTTAATAATATTTTTATGTGATCTTTTTTATAATTTCCAGATCAAACAAACTACGTGTTTTGATCATAAAGTAAAACTAAACTGAAGAAGGAGTATGTAATCATAAATTAAAATCAAGCAATTTAATATTAATGAGTCTCTCTCATCTCTAAACCATTGTAAAGGATTTATTGTAAAAAATAATCAGCGCGCAGTTTGCTTCAGCTGGAAATTGTAAAAATTTACATAAAAATAAAATTATTTGATTTACTTTTTATATAATTCAAAATTTTTGGGATACACACATAACTGTATGAAAAAAATGTGAGCACTGGTTAGAATTGAGTTATTCTCTGATAAAAATATTCGAATTAAACATTACGCTTATACTTATGTGCAAGCATATAATAAAATATTTCTGTCGTACTTCAGTTAAGCGAATTTTATTATGCGTTCGCTAGACATTAAAAGAGTTATCGGAACTAGCGTCGTTTCATTCAATTCATCGTTTTTTACGTGCGGCGAGCGGTAAATCTGATAACAGGCACTGAACGAGGATCGTATTCGTCGTCAATGTTTATCGAGACTGGCGAGGAGTTGTTTAAACTACGCGAGTCGATGTCCGATAGCCGAGAAGCAGGCAGGGGTTCTCTCGACGGACATGGGATATCCTTCGAGAAAACACCGTCGCGTTGAAATGTTTGCGAGAAACTCGATGCGAGTTTGTCGAGCGATCCTTGCATGGGTGTAGCTTTTAAGTTCCGTTCCTTTTTGCAAAACTTCAAACTTATGTAAAATTCAAACTTATGTAAATAGATACCGGATAGGTAATCGTTTAGTTCATCAGTACGCATTAATCTTATCATTATTGCTCAATTCATTTTTCTTTTCAAAAAATGCTGTTTACGATATGAAGATATGAAAATTTCATCGAGTTCTTTCAGATTCAGAATAAAGTTATTAAATGGATATGTCGTGTATATAAAAAAGTCTGTGATTTATGATGTGATTATTATATATATATATATATAAAGTTTACTTCTAAATTTACTTCTAAGTTTACTTAAACAAAAAAAAAAAAAACATTCGTTCGTCGATGTATCCATTAATAATTCTGTTTCTTACTGAATTTTAATAAAAGTTAACATTAATATCTTATATAAATATCGATAAATTTCTATCATATCACATAAATATTAACGATAAATAAGAAGTTATATGTTTACACACACACACACACACACACACACACACACACACACACACACACACACACACACACACACACACACACACACACACTAATATGTATAAACTATAATATAAATAGATATAAAATATAAAATATAATATATATATAATAAGAATATAAATAGATATAAAATATAATTATTACATACAAACACATGATCGTACAACTTTGTTCTACTACTTACTATTTATTTACACTTTAAGTAATATCTCTAATCTCGATGGTTGGGAAATCATATCGGTGAGAAACTACACTATATTACTGCTACTGAAACTCGACACGTTAATGGATCTAACATCTCTTTTAAATCAGTTATAATTGCGAAAGTTCGATTTTTATCTTACATATCTAGATCTTACATATCTACAATCTCGTTATGAAACAGTTCAAATTTTTATTATTCTTAGATAATTGCGAATGGAAAGATAGCTATTTTAATTAGACATTTGTTAATTTGAGGGCTGTCAAGATTATCATTCGCATTTTTATCTGACGATCAGAATGAACGGTATCTCCAATTATAATCACCGATCGGGCCTTTCGTTTGCATAACATTGCGCTCACTTTTCTCTCGCAATAATCTCGCAATGTGATTCTATTTTCATAAATACATATAAAAATTAAAATTGTTCACACTGACACTGACATCGTCATTCGCGCGTAAATTAAAGAGCTTGGGCACGGTAACGAGCCGACTGTGGCAGGTTATACTTTAGACAGAGCGTAATCGCAACGTACGCGATCGCCGTAACGCTGCGTAATTCGTTTTGATTAGTCCGTGGAAGACAGGCCGATACACTCGAGCGATAATTAGAGGGGGTGCTCGATGCCGGCGTTTCGCGGGTGACAAAATGCGTCTCGTTTCGCGACGATGGCGACGCACGAGTTTGCCGGTGCGTGTAATGCCCGCCACGACCTAATTAAAGCGCATCAAATTCCATGTGTAATTAGGAATTAATCCGACACCGAACCGAGGTGAAGACGAGAATAACTCCCTTCGTGTCACTGCCATGAAAACAATTGTAATTAGCAAAATTAATGGAGGAACTCGAAAACACTCTTCGCTTCCATTATATTTCAAAGTTATACATATACGATATATTTTTTATTAAGTTTTAATATTACTTTTTATATTATAATGTGTATATGTAAACTATAAATCGCACTACAAATTGGAACAAATTGATTGCACAAGAAACAAAATTAAAAACATTAATCTGTTAGAATTAGATCGAATTTGTCTAACTTTGGGGAGCAAATCTTTATGTCGATCTTAAAGTTAAATCTAGTTAAATAAATGATGGAAAGTACACGAACTACGAAGTATATTTCGCAAGTCGCACATTTCATTCTTACTTCAATAATACAACTTGAGTTTGTACGATAAGAAAAAGTAACTCGTAAAGTGTCGTAAATTATGGTAAAATGTACGTCAGGTAAGGCCATAAATTATAGGTAGACTTCAGAAATTGCGGTCCATTAAAAGTGCGTATTTTCTCTCAACCTTGAACATTTCTGTCATTAAATGTTACGGCTATTTGCTCTTCGTGCGGGTATTTTTGATCCATTATATACGTTGCACCGTCGCTTTCTCTTCATAGCATCACAGCATCTCCAAATGTCCTCTTCGTGCGAGATGGAGAGAACAATGGCCGAGGATACCCCCGAGTCTTATGTAAATCCGCTATCTTAACCATCTTCCTCGCGCGATTCCCTTCATCTTTTGTTGATTTTGCTCAGCAATTTTCGGCCATTGTTCCATCCGCGAGGCTTCTTCGCGTTCTTCCGCTTCTTGTTCATTTCACTCGCTTTCTCTGCATCTTTCCCGCCACATTTGCCTCCTTCTTTTCATCTCCTTTTCTTCCTCGACGATCTCTCTCTTTCTCTTATTTTTTTCACCTTATCTATGTAGGAACGCAGCGTCTCCATTTATCTCTCAGTTACTTTCGTATCTTCGATTCTTAATGCTTGTGATTTTATTATAACATCAATTTCTTATAATAGGTATAATATAATTTATAAAAGAGAGTGAATTAATTATTGGAAGTTACACGAAAGAATGTTCAAGTCATATTTTTTAAATTTGAAATAGAATATTAACAAACGCAACGAATAAAAAATTTATTTAATTTGTCTTTATAAAATTGATCAAGAACGAGATAAACTACTAAATTATATATGAGTATGATTTAATATATTAAATGCACTGCATATTTTTAGCTTTTATAAACGTTTTATGAACACGTGATAGTGTTTACAAATGCATTAATTCCCTCTGGGACGCCTGTCAGATTCTGATGGACGCACTTAATGCTAAACGCAGGCGGGGAATGCGGGCCTTCTCGGTTTACGACGTTCTCGCGTGTAATTACATGCAGCGTCCGAAGAATGCAGCCGCATTATCGCACAACGCGACAAAGAGGAAGGGAGGCTTTTATGAAATTGAGGAATTCAGAGCCCGGACTCATCTCTCCTTCGTTCTCTTTCTCTCTCTCGAAGACCCCGTGACGGAAGTGCCGCTGTTTTTCATTGAACGCCCGCGACCTAAAATGACAATGAAACTAATGAATGGACTTCCTCCGACGCCCGCAATTAATGTAATTCTGCCGCACTGAATAGCTATTTAAATTTGTCCAGGAGGTGGGCGCGAGAGAGTTTGTGTCAGTAAAATTAATTCATGTCGCGATATACACGGAAGTGAAACAACAGTCACATATAATAGTGTATACGCTATAGTAATTGCGCTAATTAGATCGGTAAGGCGTGACGCTATATTGTTAAAAATTTACATCTGTTTGATGCAACAGTATTTTTTAAGACTGAAATTAACTGCTCTATTCCGATATTTAGACGGAAAATATTCATGTATTTGTGACAAAAATATATATTATAACTATAAAAATGTCTGCCGTAATAAACAACATAATACTTTTATTTAATATATATGTATGTACTTCTATTTAACAAAAAAATATAAGTTTTTTATTTAATAAAATATTTGAGTATTATAATATTAATTTACAGTATATTTCTATTTAATCGAGAACTTTTTAAAACATCGAGAATTTTAGATTCATTTTTTTTGGAAGAAACAAAACTTTATCAGTTATATCGAAATATTGTGAAAATGAAGTAGTAACTTGAATCATTTAGTTTCTTGTATCTAGATACTTTGTATATCGTTTTACTTTGTTAATCGATTAGAAAAATAATGAGTAATGTCATTTTATCAGTTTTTCCATACGAAATTCAATTTACTTCGCGAGTACTTTTTACAAATATATTACCTCAGTTCGCTGTATTAAATACGGCAAGTTGAAACTCTCGTTTGTAACTTTCTCTGAAGCAGATTTTCCTTCGCTTAATGATTTAGTCTGTGCTTTTATTGTAATTGAGGTTCATTCATATCACGGTGATGAGCTTATCCGGTTTCATGAGCTCCTTTCTTCCTTTGTTACCTATTTCTTTTTTTTTCTTTTTTTTTTAATTTGTGGATATCTAAATTGGTCGGGTAAGTTTTTTTTTTTTTCAATTTAAAATTATGATTCAGTCAACTTAAAAATAAATGTATTACTTTTTATGAGAGAAATTCACTAAAGAAAAAAAATTAAAGTAAGTAAAGAAATTTTCTGTCTATTACTCGATCATAACTCTAATTTTCGTTGAAACATTATAGTCGCCGTAATTGAACATTGCTTTTACGGAATATAATCTCCTCATATAATTATCTATAATTGGCAATAATATGACAATCTCGAATCTATGTGCAATTCCATGGATGCTAGAAGTGACAGAAAATTTCACGTTACGCCGGACCGCTTCATTATTTTCCACGCCAGGAACCGCCGACTGTGTCGACAATAAACGCGCGTGGCCGCGTTCACGTCGCGACGTCAAAAAAAAAACTAGAAAACGAGAAAGAGAGGGGGGGGGGGAGAGGAGAGTCGGAAAATCCAACAGTTTGATCCGATTTGAAATTTCTTCCGGCCGACGCACACGACGCATTTTCCCCGGGCTGCTGAGCATGCATTCGTTTAGCGCTCGAATCGTTCACAATTAGCCCGCACGCATTCGCGCGCTCACGCGTGCACGCACACCCCCGTGACGCCGGAATGCGCGACGTACTACGCAAAAATTGCAGGGAGTACTGCGTAATGTTCGTTAAAAAATGATGCCAATAGCAATCCACCGGTACACTTGTACATCGCAACACTCTAATTCATTTATTACGAGATTGATGTCCGGTTCTCCTCCCCATCGAATCGCGTAACAAACTCTTGCGTTGCTTGCGTTTTATTTAGGCGCGAGTGTTATGAGTTTTGAAAAACACGATGTTTCGCTTTGTCATATGCTGCAATCAGAGAACGCAATATTTTTGAAATTTTACTTTTTCACTACAATTTTATTACGCTTCTTATGGACTTCCACACGATTATTTATTAATTAAAAATATATCTATCTCTTTTATCGACTTTGAAACATTAATGTTAATCTATGGAGAAGTGTATTCTATAATTTTCAGATTGTGACGTATAATGTAAATTGTAATGTAAATATAAACATAATATAAAAAAAAATAAAAGTGAAAATATTACGACTATAACCGAACTATAAAATAAAATTGACGATATTTTATTTGTATAATTTTAATTGGACATTAATGAAATTTGAATTAATTCGTATTTTTAATTGGAATAAATATTGAAGTGTTTCGAATTAATTGTTTCGAATTTTATGCATTCATGAAATACAGATTTGATTTGGCGTTCCCTCGAAATGTTGACTTTCCGCGGATTACCCTGTACACTCTCGTCTGCACGTTTACACATAAATCCGTCTTCGTGGTCTGGTGCATAACGTGGCGGAATAAATGCGCAAGTGAGAACAGTGTTTACACGCAGAATGTGTTATACGTGAACATATCGCTCGTGACATCTTAATTAACACACTTGATGGTTGGTAGTTAATTTTTTTACATATCACGGTTTTCCTCGACAACGATGTTAGTAAAGACATTATCATCTTTTTTATTCTTTTCACTGTAAAATTGACCATGAAAAAAACGCAGTTTTATTTGTTCTATTTGTCAACGTAATCGTCTAATATTTGTTTTTAAATCATAAATATTGTAAAATAAAGAAAGAAAGATTTATGCCTAAATTCTAAACAAACTTGTAATCGTAACACATTCTCGTAAGATTTATAAGAATTTTGAAGTATTTATATCTTTATACGATATTTTTACAGCTTTTTACTAGCCATAAGATTTACAAGAAATCGTAAATATTTATGAATAATCTTATGTCTTACGATACATACGCATAAAATTAGAATAAATTCTAATTTTAAATTCTGGTTATAAATTCTTACGAGTTTTATGAGAACAAGTTACGAATCTTACAATTTTGCTTAGAATTGACCTATTACTGAAAAAATATTTCAAATTTATATTAATAAATCATGCTGGAATGATACCAGTTAAATATACTAAATATAAAGATATCTTTATTTCGTTTTGTATAAAGATATCTTTATACAAAACGATTAATTTAACAATTAAAGTAAATATTGATTTATTGTAAATATTTAATTGCTATAAATACTTACTGTAAATATTTACTGTAAATATTTAATTGGCACGAATCAAATCAATATTTATTAAAATTTAGTACATTTTTCTCAGTATATAAAATATATATATTTTTTAATAAATAAATCTAGTGGAATGTTAATGATATCAACTTTTTAATCTATTTTTTACTTTTGTAATTATACTATCTAATGAGATATTATTAATTGAAATTTTCTTTGAAGTTACATTAAGGGTTAAGTGATTATATGTTGCAGTGCCAAAACCATGTAATTGATCGACAGTATGTTTACAAGCAGTGTAAAGTTTCTCACATGCCTTGATATGAAAATCTATAGATATAGATAGTGTTGGTTTCCATATTATCAAACATGATGTGAGAACATATTCATGTGTGTGTGTTTGTAGTTTATGATTAAATCTCACGGATCGGAACCTGTTTCATTACGGAGAGCAATCTGCGAAAATCCGTGTATATTTTTAATTATATATCTCATAGAAAATAGCTGATGCAAGATTATAATTTGATGTTCGAACGAAATTCTCACCGTTTATGTGCTTTTTACGCTGATTAGGTATCGTTTTCGTCTCGCTTATTACTTCTTTACGGATAATTTAGTTATTTTTTTGTGTATTGCGACGTACATTAGTGAGATAACTATCGCTAACAGCGCGTTGCGTGAAAAAGAAATCTGATATATGACCATAATTCCTGCAAATCGCGTCAGATTCTCTTTTTCTTGTGCCTCAACCAACGCACCGCTTAATCTTGTAATTCATTCGAATATGGGATACAAATCCTGGTGCTAATCTCGCCGTTATTTAAGTTATAAAAACAATGCATAAGAGAGTAGAAATTCCCGCTGAGGGAAAGTGCGACATAAAACGTTATTTCAACATGTGTATGTAATAAGATAGCATTTCCAAATATTTTCATTGGCTAAGTCAGTGAATGTTTATCGTCAATGCAAAAATGTATCTAGAAAAGTATTTTAATTCCTGTTTTGTAAGATTGAAAATAATATATAATAATAAAAAGTGAGTATATGAAATAATTGTAATATTTCATATATAATTTATTATTATATTAAATTATTTTATAATTTATTATTATTTTCAGTTTTACACAATCAGCATTAACGTTTCAAAAGTTTTATGCTCAGCAATAAATTATACATTATATCAAATTATCATTAATTTGGACTATAAATTAATAACAATTTTAATTAATGGTATCTCATAATGAAAATATCTCATGTAACAGAAAAATGTAAAAGATTTTATATAACAAAAATGTAAAAATGCATTAAAAGGTTGATATACAATTAACATTTTATTAAATTTTTTAATTGAAAAATAAATGTTTTTTAAATCCTCTTTAATTATTTTAGGTATTATTAACTACTGTTAATTATTGCAGTTAACTAAAATTAAATTAGTTGCGTAACAATAACATTGTGATACCTCTCTTTTAAACGATAAAGAAAATTTTTTTCTTCGTCCATAATAAACTTTATGATCGATGATGATGATCTTAACATTTCACGGAGAAAGAATGCTTTTCTATATTTTATTACAGTTGTCCTTTACCGCCGTAAATCTTGCTGTTTCTACAAGTGTCTGATCCTCTTTAATCAAACGTGGCAGTACCGACAGAAGGTGTTTGCTGTTCGCGTACATACATCTTAGATATTTTCTTATCATAGACGTCTTATCTGTCGTGTAAAAAATGCACCGCCTCTATAACCATAGCTTTTGTTTAACATTTTTATAGCGATCTCTCGTATTTTCTTACTAATTCGGCTCTGTCGGCTTCCGAGCGAAAATTAACAATTAGGATTAATGTGTAGCTCGACAGAAATTCTTCTATCAACCCTTCATTTATTTCAAAGTTTCTTTGTAACAAATATACGACTATTGAGATAATGACTCCCGAATTGAATTATGCGCGACGTAAATGATCTTCCTTAGAATCATTCGAGCTCTCAAAAGGTTGAGCCTTCTGAAATTTTATTTCTTCTCATGAATCTCAGGAAAGATCCTCCCTTTTCTTCCATTCGTCTAATCGTCCGTCATATCGTTGGCGCAGTGACTATTAAGATGTTAATCGCGACTTTCACTCGATCATTTTACTACCACGATTCCACTCATGCACTTGGAACATTTAATCCAGACAAAGAGAAACAGGGAAGACAAAGACAGGCAGAAGGAGAAAGAGACATCGCGACGCGAGTAGGTGGATGTGCAGAAGATAAGGAGAGACAAGGTGCGAGAGGCGTGGGTGCGTAATTTACGCACGTTCGTTAACGCCAGAAGCACTTCATTGCGCGGTACGTTTATGGCGGTCGTATTATCCTGAAGCGCAACGACGAAGAACGCGGCGGTAGGAAGAAGGGTAGAATAGATAGAGACGAGGACAAAACGCCCGCGGTCTTCTCGCGGGCTAGGTTCAAATATTTGAGAGAGAAGGAGAGAGAGAGAGAGAGAGAGAGAGAGAGAGAGAGAGAGAAGATGTAATTTACCAGCTGCGAACGTTCCGCTTTTAACTTGCCGCCGTCGTCGTCAGCGCGCAACGCTGGAAGCTCTAATTACATGCGACCTACCGAAATTTACCGGTATTAAAGTGCCGTTGCTCCACCTGAGAAAGAGGAAGGCACCGCCACGTGGCCGGGTAATTAAGGTCACGTCACGTTTATAACCATACCAGCCACGGGGCCTTTTAGTTGGCGATAAGGAGTCTTAAGTGTTTCGTACCACCATGCTTGCATTCGATTAATTTGATTAACAACTTCTGATAAAACAGTTTTTTTTTAAATGACTGATACACGGAAAGGACTGAAAATAATTCTGTTTGGACTATCAAAATAATTATGTGAGATGCTCAAATCGATTGCCAGAGAGTCAAAAATTTTTTGCTTAAGTTGTTCATCTTGCTTAAGATTCCTTTGTAATTTGATAGTCTAACAAAATTATTTTCAGATCTCTTCTGTACCTAGCTAAATTTTTTAATACTTTAATAAAATTATTCTTTCCACAGCGCGGAAATGAAAAAGAAAAAAAAATATATATATATATATCAGAATATTATAATATAATAGTGATGTGTCACGATAATTAGTTTCATGATGCACATTCGAGCGTCGGCTGGAAAGTTAATTAGCGTCGCTGGCGCGCGCAATTTAATGTGGCGCTTACGTTTCGGGGGACAAAACTAATTTCGGCGCTAATAGAAATTTTCGCGATCGTGCACAGCTTCGTGCGGCTTAAGCATTCGTTGAATTGTTATTCGCGCGACTCGCCCTGTTAACATGAGAGTACTCGCAAACGAGCGAACTTTGCACCCGTCGACTGCTGCCGTTGTTTCAATAGCGGAGCGGAGAAAACTGTATTTGAATAGTGAGTCGCATCGAGATTAAACGGTCTCAATGTTTCGTCCCTTAACGTGTGCATTGACCGTAATGTAGTTTACGGTACAACTCCGTAGATCCGTTGACGTTATTCAACGAGAACTGTAGAGCGAGAGCGGAAACGGCTCTGACGGTATCCCGCGTACCGTCGCGTCGGATGCGAGACGAGATAGAAGTGCGCGATGCGCGCATTCGCTCATAATTCATGCCAATCGCTCGTGGCGATGGCGAGTGTTTATCATCCGCTCATCGGAGGCTTTAATTTTATACAAATGCTCGTTCAACTGTGACCAGGAAAGTCCGTGTGTTTATTACCTTCGATTTCCGCCGCGAACTGAGTTGGTCGTAGTGAATTTTAATCAAGCGCACACGGCAGTTATTTTTACGTATGCAATTGATATATTTTTTTTTAACGTTAAGAAAAAAAGAGGGAAAAATTTAAAAAAGCTTGTACTACAGATTTTATTTTGTCTGATATTTATTATTAAACATTTTACGTATTTATATAAGACAACTTATATTTGACTTTTTCCTGAAATTTGTAAGGACTTATTTCTATCAACATGCGTTAATTTTAAATTTCGATTAAATTTACTCTTTATCTTTTTCTTAGAACTACAGGAAACTAAAAACTAACTAGTTAATCCTGTAGAGGTGTTACAAATTTTCAACGTTCATTTTAAAATTAAATTCGCAATGCAAATTAGTTATACTTCACTTACTAACTAAAGACGGAAGGAAATGTATGTAGCATTGGACACTCAAATATATTACTTGTGTCAGAAAGGCTGCTATGTTGATACTATTAGCCGTTATTAGCGTTATTTATGTTATTCCACTTTGTTCATTAGATATAAAATAAAGATAGAATGACATGCACAAATAACACTAACATCTTCCCGAATGCATTTATTAATACATACTGATAGTTCAAATATTAATAAATTCTTTTTACAAGTCATTTTAACAAAGTAAAAAAATTATTACTGACGATGCCAGTTTTTTTTAATGACAAGACAATTCTATCCCTAGAAATCGAGATTGATGAAATAATAATCTATAATATTAGTAAAAATAGACAGAAATGAATATCTTAGGTTAATAAACTCACGACTCAGACATAAATTTTTAAAGATTTCATGTTTATACGTTTCATCGTTTCGAACCCTTGTTGTTTAAATCTGTCAAAATATTCAAATATAGTATATTCGACGACGGGATCACACAGCATCGACCTGAGAAAGCTGAGATGTCACTGTCTGAAATATAGTAGGTAGATTCGTCGGCGAAGTTGGAGACGCCATTTTGCACGCTTTAACAATCACGTAACAAGTCCCGCGTCCAAGTTCGCAAACTAGTTCGCTTCAGTGGAACCTGCAGTCTTCTTGCCTCGTCTCGCGAGTCACTCGCACTGCGAGATATATTGCGAGACTCCGCTCCGCTTTTCCCCGACGTAACAATGTGACGCGATAAATATATTTTTTATCCAGGCCCTCGCGCATTCGTGCATGGCATTTGCGTTCGAAGTCATTATGGGAAAAACACCGCGCTAATGTCAAGCTTGCGGCAGTAACTCATCGTTCCCACAAACGCGATTAACAACACACGCATACGCAATCGTAATCGAATTGTCATTATTTACGGCAAAATCAGAAATGTCGGAGCGACGCGAATAATTGATAGGACGTTGGAATATGTAAAAGTGCTGCTCGGAATAATTTCATGTACACATTAATACACACTCACACACACATACACACATACAGATGTAGGTACAAAAAGGAATAAGACTATAAATATTTAATGTAAGACTCGTGCTGGCAAGGAGTCGAACGTTTAATTATTAATCATCGACCTATAAGGAATTCGGGAACGTATAGAACGTTATATATACTTAATAATATTGATGAGATGAAAGATTTATGAACTTAAATCCGAGATTTCTATTAGAGATTTATTTATTTAGCGCGACATGGTAAAATAATGAACAACGAACGAGGACAATTGCACATCTGCGCTCTATATATATTTTTAGAGATGTTGCATATTATTATTAAACGCGGTTGATGATTCATTTTCAATGGTGCTTCTCAAGGATTACCATTCTCGTAATATCAGACGTGAATGCATCTTGAACCAATTATACAGGATCAATGGTTCACTGTTCAACGTCATTGATAATGGATCGCATAAGCCTATCATGCGAACGTCGCAACATATCGTCAAGCTATGTCGGATCTCTCGTAAGTGATATCTCGTCGCCTCATAACGTCACGTATGACACATCTCTGGAGTTCCGTATCCTGTCACTCGAGAATTGCGAATCCGCAACATATCGTGCTCCAGATCTTTGCACAAGGAGAAAGAAAAGTTTGCTGTAAATATCTAAATTACATACACATACGAGCAAAATGACTGTAAGGCACAATATGCGTATAATAATTAAATTTTTGAAACGCGGTAAAATAAAAAATTGATAGTATTTATTATAAATTAATTAAGATAAAGTATAATTAAATTAATATATATAACAATAAGAAATCTTATTTTAGACCGAATATGAGAATACAATCAATACTATACACTGAAAAAAAATACAGTCAAGTCAGTTTTAATAAATATTTAGTTGAATATTGCCAACTAAATATTTATTAAATATAAAAATATATTTATTTGATACAAGAAATGTTAATTTGATTTAATAATCATTTTTTTTATTGAACAAATATTTACTTACTGTAAGTAAATGTTTAGTTGACAGTATTGAACTAAATATTTATTAAAATTAACTATATTTTTTTCTCAGTGTAGAAATTAAATGCCTATAATGATCGAAGCTGGATCTTTAAATAATTCAATGAATTTTATATATATATAAAATATTATATATCTATATGCATATATTGCATATATACCATATTTATAGTCATTCGAATGCCGAATTGATTGTTCGGATAATACTAATAATGTATATAAATAAATTGAGTATTTTCAGAATAGATTAAAAATGGAAAATTTAACAAAACGAAAAATTTAAAATGCTTTTGGTAGAAACAGTCGCTCAAATATTTAAGAAGATTAGTGAATAATTTTCTAAAAGGTTCAAAATTTACAGAACTCTTAGAGAAAAATATAGTAGCAACTATAAAGGTGACAACCATACAAGTTTTATGTGTTATTAATATACATTGTTGAAGAAATTAATACATTAATTGAATAAACTATTTTATAGTAATAATTAAAACGTTTTTAAAGATATGAATGTTAATTTAATACCATGAATGTGAATTGAACCTTGTGGTAATTTAATTTAACTCATGCAATATGATTATCATTTAATCCGAGGTTAGATCATATTATGTTAGTATTTGTATTTATGTTAACACCACATGCTGAGAATTATATTATAACTCATAGTATTAATCCACTCTCGTATTCTTTAAAATGTAGCTAAATCATCTATGTACATTAATTCTACATTTAAAACTTGCGCAGTTATTACTTTTATATAGTGTTGCCATCATTATACCTTTTTCTCTGGATGTACTTACAGTATTAAATAAAGTGCACGTAGCCATTTAGGAAATGCGTTAAACATGATGTACAGTACATATACCAAGCATAATACATACGCAATTACGTACATGAATATGTATAGCAGGATATTTGTCTTCGGGTCTTCTCGACGGAGATCCTCGCGCGTAACATAGGCAGGAAATTTCGTCAGGATTTCGGGATAGAAAGCGGGTAATGGCCTCGCAGGCAAGCAAGGGTAGATTCCTGAGAAGAGAAACACTCAGCCGGGAATTAATCAGGATTCCGATGTAAATAATACGAGGAAAAAAAGTCGAACGTCTCACGCGGGACAGAGGAAGAGAAATGTATGCGGTGTCCCGGATGACTAATACCCCGAAAAATCTTCCGGTCTTTCCTTTACGTTCTCCTTCGTTCCTCCCTGCGCTCTGCATTCGGTAACATAAGTAGTGAGGAGGAAACGTCGGCTGACGAAAGAGCCGCCAGAATTTCCTGGCGGCGAAGGGCGGAAAGGGAAGAGAAAACCGTAGGGATGAATGGTGCATCTTGTCCCTCCTTAAGCAGTGGTTTCCACTGCGGTTTCCTTTACGGTATTTCTTTGTTGTCCGCGATGCCGAAATTCAGCGTATCGCCGAACGGTAGAAATAAAAAAAATGACATGATTCTTCGTATGAATGTATCGTTGAAATTTGTTCTGAAAATATGCAAAGTTGCAGAAACATTCCTTTTATAATATAATACATTTGAATCACAATGAAATTCAAGGCGACGGACAGTTCGGATGACTAATATCCCGAGAAACTTTTCGTGTTTCTTCTCTCCGTTCCGTCTTCCCTTCTCACCTCTCGAGTGTGAGAATAAGAGTGCAATGGCCGGGGATACCAAAAGAAGGAAAAAGTGCCGACGCAACGTGTGATGGAGCTGCGACCTGCGAAAAAGTCATATCGCTATTGAGAGCACGAAGAATTTCCGATAAAAAAAAAGAGGGAAAGACTTTCACGACAGATTCGTCTTAGAACTGCATTAAAATCACACTCAATGTTGAGAAACTTTTATATCACAATCAGAAGTTTAGGAAAGAAGATTTCTTTCAAGGTAGAGATGTTCGATTCTGAATGAATCCAAAAATCGATTTTAAAAAAATTTATTTAAGATTGTTTTTCTGTTGAAAGAAGAGCGTAAAAAAAAATAGCCCTTTTCGACAAAAAAATCGATTTTTTGCAAAAAGATCAGTTTGAAAACGTTCTTTGGGATTGGGAGATCGATTTTTTGGAGAATCGGAGCGTCCTTATTTTAAGATCGACAAAAAGAATTTGTTGTTAACACACAAAGTAGTATATCTAGTACACTATCCATCTAAGTCTGCGTTTTAATTAAAAGTAATAAAACACAAGTAACGAATGATCGAAATGGATTCTCGCGGGCCGCATTCCGAAAATATTTGCGCCCCTCTCTCTCTCTC
>NW_012130108.1:1986728-1987695 GCF_000143395.1 Atta cephalotes | reverse complement strand
ATATATATAAAACGTTGATGTAATCAGTTTTAAAATCAACCGATCTTAAATTAATTTTATTTTTCAAAATTTTATTATATCTGATTTGTTCATCTCTAAGAAAATTCTGAGTAATGTTTATTTCTATCAATGTTAACGTTCTTGATTTAATTTATTCTTTATCTTTTTAGAATTCTGGAAAAAAGTAAGTAAAACGAAATTAAAGTTAATTTCCATTGGTAGAAATGAACATGTATTTCGATAAGTACAACAGATTTTTGGTACCTACACATTTTCCTCTCGCAATTGAACGTTTCCCTTTAACGCGCATCGAGTTGCCGGTCTGTCTGCTCGAGTGTCCTTAATTTTACAAGTGCAATTCCAGCAACAGGCTGATATAATTTGTCGAAGGAATTCGTATGCGTATTTGCTTACACAGGTTTGAACACAGGCAAGTTTACTTAAGTCTACTATTTCGATTTACTAATCTCGTTGCTCTCGTTGCTTAGTACATTTTATCGTTACGGATATCCATCATTAACCTAGATGCTTATCGCTTTCCAGCTCATTGAGTGCTCTCCTTCCGCATGCGAATTGACTCTAATTATAAAAGTAACATTAAAAATGTGAAGTAATATTCACAGTTAAGTAATTTTCAAACATAATTACATAGATATGCTGGATAATCTTCGTGATGTGACAAGCTGTCTAAGATTCAACCGATTAAAGAGAGGCAGAGAAAGACAGCGAAAGGATTGATCCAACATATCATGGCATAGTCAATGATTCGTATCTAGTGTGTGTAACAGACATCGCTTAGGTGCATAATCGTTATCCTGAATAGCTGCTAATTGCATAATCTGCACGCACAGCGTGACCACGCGGAGCGATTAGCAGCGAACGAAGTTGCTCGGATTTGTTAACCATCTCGGGCTTATAGATCCTTAGGGAGAAAGAAAATATGAAAGAGAGAGAAAGGGGGGAGGGA
>NW_012130108.1:1985258-1986462 GCF_000143395.1 Atta cephalotes | reverse complement strand
TCTCTCTCTCTCTCTCTCTCTCTCTCTCTCTCTCTCTCTCCTCTCGGCGTCCTCTGAGCGTGAGAGCGAAAGAGTAGCAGCCGAATGCTCGGCAATGCCTGGTTAAAGGACGAAGAGGATGTGCAGTGTGTGACGAAAAGTTTCGGATTTTGGCCAAGGAGGAAAGAGACGGAAGTAGCGAGAAGAGGGAGAAGGATGTACGAGAACAGCTGAGAGAGGATGAGCACGAATATGTCGATCTCGTGCTCCGCGCGAGGACGAAGAATGAGAGGAGAGAATCCACGCGAGAGAGGGAGAGATGAACGGAGAGTGAGAAAAAGAAGAAAGATCGGCGGCGATGGTCTTTTTGTTCTCTTTTAATCCCGCGGCATTCCTTTGCTCGTTCCAACCTGCCTACCCGCCGCCAGTTTAACCTGCAGTCCAACACACTATTATGTCTGACCTAAGGCGCTCCCACATTTAACTATACACTCGGCCTGACATCGTGCATGCGATCATATGGATATATGGGTATATATTCATGCAAGTATGTGTGGGGGGGGGGGGGCATGTGTGGGTGTGTGGCCGAACCAATGCTCGGCTGCCGACAATGATTCCGAGTCAATGGGTCCACCGTCTTTGCAGCGGTCGAGCCGCTGTTAGGATTCGTCTTTCTAGTTTTCCGTTCTTTTTCTTCGGCTCCTGTACTTGCCTACTCCGTCGTCACCCCTAAAGAACTTTTCGACACTTATGAACCGCTTCATCGTTCCGCTTTAGAACATAAATTTGTATAATGTTTCATACCTATATTTCTGTCTCTGTAAAAAGTGATTCATATCAAATACAGATTTCTTTATTACATTTTAGTAGAATTTACGTAGAAAACGTTATTCTTACAACATTTTCTACGTTGACATCGCAAAATATTTTAAAATTTTTTACTGAGAAAGAAAGAGAGAGATTTAGTAACTTTATTCTGCAGCACTTTATCTCTTTTAGACCTGATTGCACCAACGTTACTTTGATTTTAAGTGAGGCTAAAAACTCTTTTTGTCTTTGTCTCTTTTTGGCTTTAAAACGAGACAGAGAGTTTTAAGTCTCGCTTAAAGTCAAAGTGACATTCATACAATTGGACCTTAAATGATTGCATCGATGTTTTTTGACTTTAAGCGAAGATAAAATTCTTTTTAAAACGAGAGCGAGAGAGAGAGAGAGAAAGAGAGAG
>NW_012130108.1:1976149-1983717 GCF_000143395.1 Atta cephalotes | reverse complement strand
TATATATATATATATATATATATATATATATATATCACTACTTCTTTCAAATTTTTTGCAATTATATTAGATTCTTTTCTTCATCTTTAGGAAACAAAATATGTATATAGAGCTTTGAAACGTTTTTAATTATGGATCGGGTAACTTTTTTCCGTAGGGCGAAACATAATCTGATGATCTAAATTCGAATCCCGGTTGAGATAATATTTTTGGCAATAAAGTTATAAGAATATCAATATTATTATACTGCTTGTTGATTTAATTTGTGATTATTACTTTTTTAATTTTTAATTAATAGATAAAATTAAATTCGGCGCGCAGAATTGGATAGTAATTAAAAATTTCACAATTTTACTTTTTATATGCAACATATAGAAAATAATTAAGACCCTAAATATTATAAATATTATAAAAATATTATATAATGTATATAAATCGAATTACATCGAATTGTTTAAGCACTAAATCGTTAACTTGGCTATTTAAAATCTTTATTTCTTATTTATTGCGTATAAAAAGTGAAATTTTTATTAAAGATAAATTTTTATTGAAGATAATAGAGAAGTGTTTCACTTAATTCACTTTCCACATTTCCGCCTTAAAGGAAAAAATTACATCATGCTCGCCACCCAGAAACATTTCTTGAAGCAATCTCTTTTTGTGTACTAAAAAAAATGATTAAATATCTCGAGTATGTTGCGCAAGTAACAATTATATTCATCTTTTTTATTCGAAATATCGCCGGGAACTCGCAAACGTTTCCTTAAAGTACCCGAACCGTCAAGGCTCGATTGATCGACGTTCTTTTCACTCATCATCGGATTAATTAACGTCAACGTCGCCGTGAGCACGCGAGCCCAAATCGCTTACACGATACGTTTTGGTGGTTTGCTTTACTGATAATGAATTCAAGATGAGAGAGGAACGAGTAATTGAACATGGAACCTCGATGGTGTGCCGATTTATATTGACGCGGCTAGTGAGATCGACTGGAGTGAACGCCTCGAATTACTCGGCAATTTTCTCGCGCACGCATGCCCGACGACGTGAGTTTTTAATGGTGATCGCCTTCTGTGACTTGCGGTTCTTTCTGTACACGCTCACGACGTTATTGGTGCCGACGTTGAGCAAACACGAACGGCCAACGTCGGAACGTACAGCGTTAATGAGAACGTTTTTCGGACCTCGTCGAAAACTGTAGAACGAGATGAGAAGATAAAACAATTTCACGCATCGATCTCTGTCATGCAAATTACGAGAGAGTAAAACAAGTATTTTGGGTTTTGTTTCATTTATGTTGGCTGCAAATTATTGTTGTGGATATATGCAAAGTTTAATTAATTACGGTATTAAATATTTGTAATGAAAAAGGATGGGTTACAGCATTCCGTTTATAAAGACGTCATAGGGTTGAAATTTAATTACGAAATTTTATTATACGAAGTACGTCACAATTATACAATATTAATATTCTCGCAATTACATTTTCTGATCTCAATATTTATTAAGTAATCTACTTAAAATAATCAGTATTATTAATCAAATTTAGAAATATATATTATAACATAACCTGTAGTACAGGCGAAACAATCAATACTGATTATCAAAGCGCAATTCTTAATATTAAATATATAAATCTTGATTTTGAATGTTTCTACTCATGATTTGAGTCTTCATCAACAATCTTTTCCCCCTAACACAACGGTTGGATTATTGCAAATTACAAATTACAACATTACAAATTAAATTTGCCAACGTTTTCCTTCTCAAAAAATTGAATCGCGAAATAACTGTTGCGAGGTAAGTCACATACTCACAAAGTTTGAAAGCTGAGCGGCAATGAGAACTCAAGCTGAAATTATATAAATGATTAAAGTATGTACAAGATTAGAAAATTAATAATCACCTCACCTCACACAATCGACGCCTCAATACTAAACAATAAATATGTATGCAACATTTTGTACATTGTTAATAAATTAAAAATTATTGTCAAAATTTTAAAATATTAACTGAGAGAACTATTTATGTTCTGTCATTTCGACCGTCGATTGAAAAATGATTGCTAAATAAGTAACATAGCGGTCAATTTAAAAACAAAATAAACTGTAGTTATGACATGTATTATATTACGACAATCTATGGTTTATTAAGAATCTCAGTGTAAGCATGATTTAAGGCAACATCATGCTGTAAATTTAGCCCATTGGTCTGTTGATTAATGTGCATCATCTCCGATATCAATTGTTTGTTATAATAATTCTTCACATCTAGAATCTCCACATTTTGCAACCTATGATCTGTAATCACCGAATGAGTGGATGTTTGACTATGGATATGCTTTCGATGTTCAGAAAGTCTGGTTTTTAATTTTCTCCCCATTTGTCCTACATAGGAAGCATCGCAATCACAATTGATTTTGTAGACTACATTCCTTTTTAAATCATTTAAAGAGTCTTTATGAATCTTAATAAATTGATTCAACTTATTCAAATTGAGAAAAGAAACCCTATGGCAAATCTCATTAATTATATTCTTGAATTTGTTCGATATATCTTCTACATACGGTATGAAAAATCATTTCACCCATTCTTTCGATAAGTTGTTATTTGATCTTTTAATTGAACAAGAATTCAATTTACTTATTAGTGTTTTAACTGTAGCATTAATATCGAGCATAAGTATCGAAAATAAAATCCAATAGATAATCATTTTCCAAAAGTACTCTACAACGAATTCGAGATTTTTTTTGTGAAATTGTAGATGCGAGATATAAAAAACTTTATTTATCAAATTGAAAATTATACCCTTCTTTTACGAGATTGGATGCTGAAACAAAAAATTCAAAAATCTATCCGAAAATGTTGGTTTTTGATAGTAAAATATCAAAGGTTAAAACATCAAAAGTTATTTTTTAACATTATAATTGTGTCTAAAAAATTGATAGAATTACCATCCAATTCCAAAGTAATCTTGGATGGAATGAATTGAATTTTTCAAGAATGAAATCGATTTTAGAACTCGGTAAACAAAGAACGATATCATCCACATATCTGTAATAAAATGGTACATGATATTGAATATCGCTCAACACTCAATTTTCCAAATCCATCATAATTAAATTGGCCACAATCGGAGAAAGATCGATGAACCTATAGGCGTTCCAAATGTTTGTTTATAAAATTGATTGTCAAAAACAAAATAAGTCGAATCCAACATCAATCGCACTGCTTTGAGAAATTCATTTTTTGATAAATTGCAATTTTTGCAAACATAGACCCATCTATTTGAAAGAGCGTTGGAATATTGGTAAAAAGTGATATTACATCCAACCACACCAAACTAAAACCATGATCAATTTTAATGTTCCTTAGTTTCTGGACTAATTCAAAACTATTCTCGATGTTACTAACAGCCTTAGATATGCTTTTGACAATCAATCCATGCAAGAACATTCCCAAATTGAATAATGTACTATCTAAAGAAGATATGATTCTAAATGAGTAATTTATTTTATGCGCTTTTGGCAGCGCGCAATCCCTAGAAATGTTATCATCACTACAGTAAAGACTTCTGTACGTTGATTCAAAAATATAATTTTGTTTTTTCCATCCTGCCAACAATTGTCTCAAGTTATCGTTAATTTTACTTGTAGGATCCTTAAGAATTTTCATGTATGTGTCTTCATCCTCAAGCATTGTTTTAACTCTTTCAATGTACATGTTTTTATCTAGTGCGACAGTTAAGTGGCCTTTGTCCTTTAGTAAAAGTAATGTTACTATTATTCTTTAAAAATTGCTTGGTTAACCATGCTTTTTTGACTACAAAATTCTTTTTTTTTGTTTGTGTGAGAGAAAAAAGGCTATTAATTATTGCAGCTTTGTCATTATTAATTTTTTATTTATTGTTAAATGTATCGCGAATTTAAAAAAAAAACTTCCAACGTTAATCATTCTTATAGATGAAGTCTGACAGAAAAGTCGCTGAATTTGAAAACCGCAGCATCTCTTCCGAAGGAAATAAAGAAAAAGAAAATCGATAATAACATTTGAATATCTAATATGAATAAAATGATAATATTGTTAAATTTATTGTGAATTCTTCCAAAATAAGCTTTCATTGTGTTTAATTGTTCTTGTGTAGATAAAAATATCTTGACCATCCTAATTCTAAACGGAGATAATTTAGATATATCCCATTTTTTTATATTCATCTATTAAAGTCTTTTATTTAAAAATGAAGAGATTTAAATTAAGACGAGTTCGATTTAATTAGCGGATATATTACAACTGTCTTTCCAAGAATACGATCTATCAAGACTCGATCAGTGCGTCGCGAGATCATAATTAACTGGTATATCGAGCGTGCAAAAGTTTCGCAGAGAAGTTCGACAGCTCGCAAAAGTTTGCTCGACGTCGACGGAGTCGCGTCCAACTTTCGAGATGATAGCTTGTCGTGTCGGTCTTTTTCGAGCGGACGAGAGGCCACGTGATTCTACGATTCGCGCTCGCTTGACTCTTTCAAACAATTAACGACTATACGAATTCGACAAAAGAGAACGCAAAGAGAGAAAGAGAAAGAAAGAGAAGAAGAATCGTAGAGAGAACTAAAGACGCAACCTCCAGCAGGCGAAATATCCGCGGGAACGTAAGGAATAGCAGATCTCTCGTGGCCCTTCTCGTAGAGAAGGCTGTGTTCCTCATTTTCTTCTCATTTCCTCTCGCGTTTCCTTCCTCTCTTCTCTCCTCCATCCGCTCGCGTCGTCATCCTTTCGCGCACGAACCTGGTATTAGACTCGTCTGCGCTTTAATTACTCTCCTCGAATCTCCTTCCTTTCTCGCGACTTTCGAGATTAACGGCGGCCTTCCGATTGTAACTGCGAGTTACATGGGGTGAAAAGCGCTGCCGGCCTCTCGCTCGTGCCAATGAATGTTCGATTCTTCTTCTCGAACTGAGCTCATAATTTCCGCAAGAATCGATTGTCTATGAGCTCAGAAGACACGTGGACGTTGAAGTTTCCTGCAAGAAGATTCGATACCACGTATCAGATTTATTATCCGCTTCGATAAATGGAGTCTTTAAAAGCACCATCGATGTGATTTTTGATTATAATAATTTTTGATAGATAAATTTAAATCTATAAAAAATCAATAAGATACAATTCGATTTCAATGATTATAGAAATTTGTTGTTTAAGTTTTAACAAACATACCAGAATTTTTTCAGATTTTTATACTCAAAACAATAAAAAAATTTGCTACTTCTCGAAGATTCCTGATAGAAGAGTTAAAATTCATGTTGTCGGCAGAGAATAATTTTGTTTATTATTTTACAATTATTTTGTGTGTGTTTTATATTTTAATATTATCTATGATAATATTTTAATAATAATTTTTCGCTTATTTTAAGGAGTATGTATTAAAAATTTTGTAGTGTCAACAACGTAAGCATTTTGTAATTTTTAAATGTAATCAGTGTGGGATTTAAAAATGTAAACGAAAATATTTGATAACTCTTACAATTTACATATTTCATGTTACGCACACAAGTAAATACAGTAAATACAAGTAAATACTGCAAAAAGATAGCCATAACTGTTTTGCGTCGAAGTTAATTTCTTAAGATTTATATACATAGATTAAATCTTAAGATTTACATTCTTAAGATTATATACATACTACACTGAAAGAAAAGATTGGGTGCTGCAACAAATTAGATGGTAAAATATGACATAGCATTTTTAATTGGAGTTGCAGTAGTCAATTAAAAATGCCAATCCTTTCTTTCAGTGTATTTATTTCTAATGTTACTATTTGTTTCTAATGTTAAAAATATTTGCAAAAGTCGCATTATCACACCAGGAATATCTGCTTCTTTTTTATTTGTATATCAGACATTCAAATGGCATTACTCTCTTTTTTTTATTCTCTTGGGAAGAGATGCAGTCTTCGGTGACTTTTGTCAGATCCCTTCCTTACGTCGCGTCGCGTCGGAGGAATATTCTCCCGGTTTATGATCGTCGTGAAACGAGGAAATGCTGTTCGCGGTAACAATAAAGCGGCACAGTCGCGTCGACTATCTTCATCTTCATCTCAGGTTGCATGCTGTTTCTTTTTTTTTTTACAACCCCAACTGTGCGACTCGCGTGGTAGAAAATTCTCAGCAGAAATTAACTCGTTTGGATTACGTACGTGCTAGATTTCGCTTTAGTTTCGCTCGACTTCGTAATCGTGCTTAACATTAATTTCCGCTCGGAGAAATTTTCTTTTTGCGTTGAAAATTCGCACGACCTGCGTTATAAAAATTTACGAGCATTGTGTTGTTAAGTTTCGCTACTAGAGTAATATTAATGCCTGATTGAGATCGTTTCCACGCGACTTCGATGAATATTGGAAAACTATCTTTATATATTCTTTCGAAGAGAACAGAATTGAAATAAACAACCGTAATTTGTCATGTGAGAAATTTGTAACAATTCTTGCGTGAAATGAAGATAAAGGTTTCGATGTAAAAGAAAGGATACGTAAAAGTCAAATTTCGTTTCGCGCTGAGAGGATTCTAATTTGGACGTTAATTGATTCAAACGATCGAGAACATGGAAATATCGATTAATTCTCGATCCTTAATGCAACGTAACAAGATTTTAATGAAAACTAATTGCTCTGGACAAGTATTCATAATGCATCCAACATGCATGTAACATACATGCATCTCTCTGATTTGGCGTATATTGATTCAGTGCATGCCAAGCGGCGCTGTTCTAATTAACAGTCACCGGGTGCATCATCAGGGGTGACTGCGTTTGTATCGATTATTGAACCCACACATGTTCTCCCTATGTACATCTATTGATTAATACAGGATTGAAGATGTTGCGAAGGAATATAAATTTCTGAAATCTAATGTATGCACATCTCGTATTATTTATATATACAGTCACTGTAAAAAGTATTTTTGCAGGAGAGACATCTCCTTAAAAAACTATATTTTAAAAAGTTAAGTAGCATTAAGTAGCAATTTATTAATAAAGAGTAAAATAGACTGTGTATACTTTTCAGAATTATTTTACTTAAAAGATGTATAATAATTAAAAGTATGTTATCTTAAAAGTAAACGAAAATGAAAAATGATAAGAATTGTTTGGACGCAAAAGTATGGTCGGGAAATTTAATTTTTAAAATCTTGATGCGAAGCTTTTTTGTTTATATTAAAACATTAAGACAAAATGTACTCGTAAAATTACTAATTAATTTTGCATATTTGCACTCATTGCACATATTCTTTATTTATTATATAAATTTATAATAATCTTAATTTTCCACACACACACACACACACACACACATATATATACACACATATATTGTGGAAAAATTAAAATTATATTTGTTATATTTTTTATGATATTTGTTAAATTGTACTACAGAAATGCTTGTTTTATTGAACTTCTCTTCAAGTATCTTCCAGATTTGTTTTTGGCTTTTATCCTCTTCGTAATTTCCGCTCTTTGATTGACCTTTTCGTTTGCATTAAACGACCGATATTAAAATCCCCTCTCTCTCTCTCTC
>NW_012130108.1:1961910-1976129 GCF_000143395.1 Atta cephalotes | reverse complement strand
TCCTCTCTCTCTCTCTCGCTCTTTCTGTTTAATATCTGGCTCGTGCAGCTTCACTTGACAGATTTATTTGAACGCAGCAGAGAGCTATCAAAGTCCTGTTACAAACGTTACACTTTGTCGAGAATTCAACTTCGTGATTCGCGACGGAATTAACGATCATTATCGCGGTCGGTACGCCAAGGTGTGTATAATTATAAATTATAATTTTCTCTTAAGATACACAGCCTTGCACATTAATTGCGTGTAAGCATTACACTTAGCTACATTACACTAGAATGTGCACACTACATCATTATTGCGCTAAAACCTTTGCTAAGTTCCCGCTTGACTTCCATTTTCAAATTTTAAATATCACACTAGCTCTACACCGTCCCTTTGAGAGTTGTAGCAAAATCCTTCGTGCATAAAATTTGCACTATACCGTAACCACAGAAATACATTGAATGAGTTCGCTTACCTATCAGCTATGGAAACATGGTACACTGTTTGAGTATTGCACTAGTACAACACTCGGCGATAATGCAACTAAGAGAAAATGCTATTAGATCCCATATACACGTATACGCAGTCAATACGCGGTAGTTACAACATTGATTATAACGCGTGCTTGAGCGTCGATTTTAACAAATGTTGAAGTGGCACTTCTTGCGGTAATGTAAACGCGTAGAACAAACATAAGATTCAACGAGGTCATGGCTCTGCCTTCTGTATGTGTTTGCTTCTCAAGTCGGCTCGCTTGACCAAACCGAAACAAAGACAGGGATGTAATATGAACAAAAGGAATTCGGGACAAAGGGGAATTATATTCGCGTCTCTAATGTTCCTGGCAAAATTCATGAACCGCCACCCCGTTAAATATGCTAATCTTTTCCCGCAGGCATTTTCAGCTGGTTTTAATAACGATACAATTATCTCTCACGATTCTAAGGGATAATTTTCACGATTATCTGCTTCGTAATCCTATCACAACAACGTAACAAATTCTTGAATGACTTTAATCTTTTATTATTTTTCTAATTTATGCGCGCGACGCAAAATGTAATTTTAAAAAGTAAACTTCTTTATAAATTGCATTGAATTAAAATAGAAGTTTGAAGAGTGTGAGTTTTAATCTTTACAAAAATGTTAGTTATAGACTCTCGAAATTAAAATAATATAGGAAATTAGACAAATGAGAGTTCGATACGATACTTAATGCACAAATATTGATTACATGTATATATTGAGTGATTCGAAATTCACGAATTCGGAGTACAGGATATAATAAAATGCATGCTGAAACAAACAACTTTTTCCTTTAGCAAAATTGCGTCCAATATATAATTTTGCGCTTATTTGTTAACTTCAATCTGCTTTCCTGCAAAAACTATTTATCGGACGCAATTTTACTAAAGAAAAAAGTGGTTTTTTTTTGCTAAAACGAACAATTTTTTCCTATAGTAAAATTACATTCGATAAATAATTTTTGCGTTTACTCATATAATTTCAATCTGCTCTCCTGCAAAAATTACTCAGTTCTATGAAAGAAAAAAATTTTTCTTTTAGCATAAAATATCATGTACTCCGAATTCATTAATTTCGGATCACCCGGTATAAATTATATTTGTTTTACAATTGAACCAACTCTTGGGATCATCATCAGCGAGATTAACGAAGATAGAAAAGGTTTAATGATTTAATAACGATTCTAATGCCAATACAGATAATATTTACAATTGTATCTCGTTAGTTTTTGAAATTGACATGGAACTTAGCTTAATTTTTGTAATATATTTATAATTTTCGCGCTCCTGTTCTTCAGGCATCTGCTATTTCTTTATAATCATCACCGATTTTGGACCATGATGAAATGTTTGGAAATACGCAGCTGAATAGAGACTCGTGATACGCAGGAGGGTGGAAATTCTTTCTATCTTCGTTGATCTCACTGATGATGATCCCATCAAGAGTTGATCGAAATGTTCGATTGTAAAGCAAGTCAAATATATAATAATTTATATATACACTGAGAAAAAATATAGTCAATTTTAATAAATATTTAGTTGACTAAATATTTATTAAATATAAAGACGTTTATTTGATACAAAGAACATTAATTTGATTTAACAATTCTTTTTAATGAACAAATATTTATTTATAGTAAGTAAATGTTTAGTTGGCAGTATTGAACTAAATATTTATTAAAATTGATTATTTTTTTCTCAGTGTATGTAATCAATGTTTGTGCACTGAGTACTACACCGAACTCTCATTTGTCTAATTTCTTATATTGTTTTAATCTTTGTTACACAATTCAGGAAATAGAGGACCGATATTCGCGCGTGAGTTGGTAGTTCGGAAAATTCTAAATTTGAAGTTTCAGAGGTCAAAATTGAGAGTGAATTCAAACACGCATATTATATTAAGAATTATTGCATTCGGATGGGATACTATTGCTTGCATCGAGCATTCCTGAAGGGTTACGATACACGCATGTGTGCATGCGAATGCACACCGTATCCACGAGCTTTAGTCACGGGCTAACGGTCGACCGCGCCATCATCTAACCGAGAACCCAATGTGTCCCTTTGTTTTGACTGATCGCCACCAGACCGTGGCCCTTGTTGCCCCTCTTGCTTCTTGGTCAAGCGATTCCCCGTGGTTTTCTGCGTGGTTTCCCCGTCGCGATGCTCGTCATTTTATTGCCACCTTCAGGAATCCGACGATGAGACGTCTATTTGTCAGATGTTGACGTCGATTGATCGATCAAGCAGATACGGCTGACAAGACAATTTTTCTCTACTATGCGTACATCTATGTATGTGTCATAAACGTAATACGCAATATTAACCTTTTGCCGACAATATTGAACTTAAAGGTACTCTCTAAATCTGAATCAGTGGATAATTACTGATATCAGTGCTAAGTGTACCACTGAATCAATGAATGAAATGTGTGTGTGTGGTGGGGGAGGGAGATTCCTAACCTAACCTAACTGACCTTTATTATGTAATCTAATTTTAATGTACAAATTCAATGAATATGGTATTGAAAGATTGAAATTAACGTGCATATATCAGTATTTTAGTTATATAAGACTCAGACATTCTTCTTCTTTTAATTAAACTTCGCTGATTATCCAGTGCCACTAGGTGGTAATTAGTGACTACGCATTGATTCAGATTTAGAGAGTACAGTCTATTTTTTGAACTTAAAGGTACAGTCTATTTTAATGATAATCAAACTTTGTCGTTAAAGTTTTCAGTGTGTAAGAACTTTTTCAGATTTTTAACAGTCCGGAATGATATAAATATAAAATAAATATCTACATATAAAAATCTACACAGTTAAGACTCAAAGAATGAAAATTTCATATTGATGGAAGGTCAAATTTTTCAGATTAGTTCGATCGTGGAGAAAAGATTGCGAAAGAGTGCGATAGAGATGGATAAAAAAATGAATTAGCTCTTCAACATTCAATTATATTTGATATGATAATGTTATTGTTTGTTGCGACTACACGAATACGAATGTTATATCTGATGATTCGTAATCATCGCCCATAGCCATCAAAAGGCATTTTTAAAACATGGGGCGGAAAAGCGAATAGCACTTAGTGTGCGTCCGGATAAAATACTCTCGTCCTATCGATAATCTAATATCAAATATCAATTTTCGAAAGCTGTCTCTCTATGCATGTCGAACTCAATTCTGCATGCATCAAACTTCGTCGAATTGCCTGTGAGATTTTTTTACTGCCGCTGGATACGTCGGTTAAATTGTAGCATATTCAATGAATCGATTTCAAATGACAACATTGGGGACTTTTCATTTAATGACACAAGTCGACACAAATATCATTCTATTTTTCTTTGCATAAATAACGAAGGCAGAATAATACTTGTGTCATTAAATAGAAGAATATCCTATAATGTTCCTAAATGAATGAGATTAATTATCCTGTCTTAGTCTCCCTCTTCTTGTCTCTCTTCTCTCTCTCTCTCTCTCTCTCTCTCTCTCTCTCTCTGTCTTTGGAAAAATATTTTGCCCGAATGGAGTTTTCTCTCAATCTATACTATGTCATTTAATTTCAAATGGATGTCACTTTATTTAATTTCAAATAAAATTACTGAAAAATGTTGATTGACGGGACTTAAGTTAAAATTGATTTAAGTGTTCACGAAATGAAATGACCTATTTTCGAAAAATATGAGATAGTAAGTCATTTGTCGAAATTTGTTTGAAACGAAAAGAGTAGAGAGAATTCGGCGCATTACAATATTTAAAACAACGTTAGATATTTCCAGGAAAATAAGTCTGTTAACGCGCAACCTTGGTGTTTGTTTATTCAGTGTAACTAATATTATTCGTAGCCGTTGTGCGACAGTGATTACGCATCGCGTCGCGCTGTGCGTCGTAATATTACATTTATTAGAGCCGCGCCTAACAATTAAGTTATTGAATGTGATTATTCCTTATACCAACGATTATTACAACGCCTTAGATCGATATATCTTCGCAAGTTATCAAAGGAAATAGTTTTTATGTGATTGTAGAAAATATATCTAAGGCATCTTGAGGCAATTGTTAATAGTTTGTTACAAAGTCACGAGAGATATAATTATTTCTTTAACGATTTCTTCAACGTTTTCTCTCTTTTTCGAATTTCAACTCCGTAATATTGTCATATTATCACTCTGAACGCGATTATGATAAATATCTTAAGATACGAAACTTGATTATCTTTTATGATTATTAAAATTGAAGAGTAAGAAACCATGATTTTAGATTTACAAATCTGTAACTAATGATAAAACAATGTCGAAACAATGACTATTTGCAAAAGAATTATATTTTGTGTTAGTTTTTTTTCACAATGTAATAAAACACATATCAATCGTTTCTCATATTCAAAGTGCCATGAAAAATGTCGCACGATCGTATTTTTGCGAATGAGAGCCACGAGCATCAACCGTGAAACTTAAGAAGAAGAGAAGGTGAAAGCTTTGGGGACAGAGGAGTAATCGTAGGATGAGCGGCTCATATATCATTCTATTTGTCGCTCACAGAGTTAACTTATGTAATTAGTTTATATGTGCAAGAATTAATTTTGAAAAGTATTAATTATTTCAAATTCGATATTAATCTATTTTAGATTGATATATCCTCTGCAATAAGAATCAGATTGCATTAAATTGAAAATCTAATTGAAAATATGATCTGAGAAAAATAAAATCCTTCATTTTCTGTTAATTTATTAATCGGTTGAATCTGTTATAACATTAGTTGAGAGATAATGGGAATTTTGATTGATATGAATAGAATTTGCTGGTTCATTCATTTTTAACTACACCAAGAGAAAGATTTCTTTGATTCAAAGAAATGTTTCTTTGCTATGCGATTAAAGAAAAAATTTCTTTGATTTAAACATTATTTTTTTGTACCTAAGACGTACTTATATGTATTAAGTTAAAAATATAAAATTTTTATAGAGAGATAATATGTGAGAGAAAGATAAATCAATTGCTTCAAAATAAATGGACTAGAATAGACAGAAGCTGAATTATTTAATCCAGCATTCTATATACATATATAGTCGGACAACATAAATAATTTTTTTTATTGAACATTTTAGTATTGAGCACTTTATATAATCGCAGTTATTAAATGTCTGCTTTTATTGCTTATTGTTAGGTGAAAAATAATGAGAAAAAGAAAATAACATATCGGTACAAACAAATTATTGACATTTTTGAAATATAAAATATTTATGTAAATTTTCTCTTAAAATTAAAAGATGTTTATTGTAGGTAATTCTATCAAATAAAAATGAAGCCACAAAACAATATAAAAAATATTAATGTTAAGGTATATTTCTTTATTCTTTCTTTTTACATTTTTAAAATAAAATCTAAAGTATTTGACATCTATATATTTTTTCTAGAATATATTAAATATTTTTATAAATTAGTGATAAATGTTTTATAAATATTTTTATAAATTATGACAAGTGTTTTTATAAATAGTGATAAATAATACTTAGTTATTTTTTCAAATTTTATATATGTTACATATTTTATATATGTTGAGTATAAATAAAAGAAATATAAATAATAAACAATAGACAATATTTGATAATCTTTTTCAACTATATTATTTAACACAAAATTTGCTAATAATTGTCAATTATATTTATTATAATGTTAACTTAATTTTATATCGTATTCATCCATATTTTATGTATAATTTAACGTAATTTAAAATAATATGATGATACATGAATATAAATCAAGAGAAAACTCCATTTTCAAAGCGAAATATACACTTTAAGAGTGACGTTATGAGATTGACCTGTTATAGGCAGATAATTAATTAATCATAGATCATGGGTTTATTTTCAATCTCCTAAATCACTTTGTCACCTTATATAAGTTTTTAAGACTTGATTTTTATCATTAAAAATTGCAATAGACACGATATCATTTTATAAAATAATTGTCTATCTTATTTTCCAGGATAATAATTATAAATCTAAATATTTTTCTCTAAAATTTAAAAGACTCGAGGTAAAAGAAAAATTTGATTCTAAAAAATCTGCTTGTTCCATTCACTTTTATCAATTGTAATAATTTTGGCAAGATGTTTTTCAATCTCGGACAGAGACATTAATGGAGTTAACGAGATTAACCGCAGTCTGGGAGGAGAGAAAAATAGAAAAATAGGGGAAAAAGCAGAGATGCGAGAGATTGTTAAACGAGAGGGTGGACTCAAGGCGACACGAATGGCACATTTTTCTCGCGGCGATGAGAATTAATGGCTGGTACACGCGTAATGGCGTGGCCTCTCGCTGTGCGAGCTTCCGCTTTATTTCTTCCCACACTTCGCTAACCTTCGCCGCAAAGTTTGCACCACGGTCTCTCGCAAATTGTTAGCATTTTACTGCATCCTGGTCCTCGCACTAAGCCTGATTAAGTATTAATCGTTGAAACTGTGTTTATAATACCAGTCACGTTTCAAAATACAAAACGTCGGTCGAGTTCGCATATTATTATTATTCGTGAAGAGTTGTTTTCCATAGGGGTGAGTTTTTTCGGTCTTTTACATAACACATACTCGTTTTTAGAACGGTTATTTATTTAGATACATTTAGATGTATTCTGCAAAGATAACAAATAATAGATGCGATAAAGAAAATAGGTAAAAAATGATGTTAAAAATAGATGTGTAAATAGGTGTGTAACAAATAGATGATGTCAATATATAAAATATTGTACAATATTATTAGATATTATAATATACAATAAAATAAGATAAAAGTATAATATGTAATAATATAAAATAAGATAAAGTATAATATATAAATCAGTTTTAAAACTTATTAAGAGGAAAGAGAAAAAGATAGAGATAAAATACGACATTAAATCAGAGAAATATAATTTTGACTATAATTGATCGAAATGCTGTTTGCCATGATTATACAAATTCTTGTACTTCTCTCTGATGATAGGAGTCTTCGAAACTTCCAAACGTAGTTTTATGTATTCGCGAAGTTAGAAAGCTACCTTCAACTTCTCTTATCTATTACAACGAAAAGGATTGTTGGGCGCCTCTCTTCGTTGTACAATTTGCAAAGGAGCGTTCATTTCCGAAATTAAAATTGATGGCAATTGTTTATTTCATTTTTGAAGTGATCTGAGTAATATACTCTCTAAATTTGAATCAATGGATAATCAATGAAGTTCAATTAAAAAAGGAAAAATGTTTAAGCATTATATAATTAAAATACTGATATTTGCACATTAATTTCAATTTTTCAGTACCATATTCATTGAATTTATCCACTAAAACAAGATTAATTAGATCACATAATAAAGATTAGCTAGATTAAGGATCTCACTGATTACCAGTGGCATATTTGGCACTGATATCAATGATTATCCACTGAGTCAGATTTACAATAAGATTATAGAGATTTTTTTACGGTAATATTATTTATATGCAATCGCGAGTCGGTAAAGAGGTGTGGTCGATAAAGAGGTGTATTCTTAAATTTTACAGTTTATTTAGATATTAAAGACAAAAATGAGAAGTTTTGTAAATTCCTTTTTTTTTTAAACAATCTATTATTAATGTTAGTATTTTTTTTTAAACAGTTAAAATAACGAAGCATGTAATATTTTAAGTAAATTAGTTTGGGAGTATGATATAATTTGCACAATCTATGATACTATTCTGTATATCAGATACGTTGGTTAGTTTCATCTTCCAATATTTAAATTTATACATCACATATCGAAAACACTAACCGTGTTAACAATACTTCTATTTAATCATGTCGCTGAATTTATCCCAGAGTGTTTAGTGCACTGTCGATATATGATTTATGCTGCAGATTTGGAATGTTTCAGTTGCCAAATTCTGATGGCAACGTTTGTTTTTGTCATTAAACATTTACTAACAAAATATTGACATATTTAAAAAATATCTCGTTTCGAGAAATCATCGATATTGAGTTATTTTCTAAAATCCCATAAAAATGTTATTTTATTAAAAATAATGAACTTCATGCTTCTCAAATAGATATATTAGTATCATATTATCTATCGAAATCACTTTATATAAAATTTAACTCATATTGCGTTAAATTCGCGTTTTATTTCAAATGTTGGAATATATATATTTTGGATCGATTAATTAAGCGATAATAAAAAGCGAGTAATTTGAATGAATATCATGGAGCAAATTGAGCAAAATTTTGCAAGCAAGAGGAATAATCCAGAAATTGTCATTCAATTGATATTGTAATCTATATTTCAAGATCTACTTACATCAATCTATGTCAATTTGAATTACTTATTCTGAATAGATTTATTTATAAACTTGTATATAATAATTTATATAATCCTATATTTAACTATAATCCAAGAAATAGATCATCGCAAAATAATAATTGTTTGATAAATTGATATTATGCGCTAATTTCATTCTATATTCGTTCAGCTATTTCTATCAGCTTTTAAACAATATATATAGATTTCTCCGGTAAGAATAATTTTATGTATCGTATCTTTTGAGTGATTGGATGTTAATTTAGTTGTCTCAGATTAAACATTTGATCTAGTTTGAATTAAAATCATTAAAAGCTACGCTGTCTGACACCTTTATTATCCTATTATTATCCTATTATTAAAGATCGTGTCAAATCTCTCGGCATCTATTTCGGGATCTTCCGTCCATCTCTATCCTTTATCCTTTCGCAATCTCCACGCCCACCTGAATTCGCACTTTGCATGCGAGAATCCTTCCTCGCATCGTATTATCCTGTTCCTCTTTCCTCCGCTCTCCGAAGGCGCCTTAAAGATAAAAACGACGAAAATTCACTTCCGAATTTATTTCTTACGCGGCGTGCTTGCATTGTCCCTGCTTGATCTTTTTATAGATTCTCCTCATCTTCTGCTTTGCAGAATTACGATCGATTGGTGAACGCATTTAAAAGTGTACGATCGTTCGAGGCTTAGTATAATTTTGATTTTGGCGAAGAAATTCATGGAAATGTTCTCCTTCGATTTTGATGATCTTTGAATATGTTTTCTAGATAAAAATGATAATTTTTTTATAAGAGTTTAATTTAAATATTTTTAGGGAATGTAATCGTTTTTCGAAAAAAATCGGTTTTTCTTTTGAAGCAAATATCATCGTAACTATAGTAATAGTAATAGTATAAATTATAGTAGTAATAATAGTAGCAGTAATGGTGATAGTAATAGTGAGAAGATAAGACCGTAACAAGTCTGAACTTAGTCAAAGAATTACCAGATTTAAGCCAGATCTAATTTCTCCGCTATTTTCGCTAAGACTCTTAACCGAGGTTCAATTTATTCTTCATCTTTTTCCAATTCTAGAATTGGAAAGATAATGATATGGATGGAAAGATAATAAGTTGAATCTCTGTTAAGACTTAACTGTGAGTTGTGAAACTGGGCCTAAGTCAGTACGGATTACAAAATTTTTCCGTATATATGGGAAATATTTGAAATCGTGACCTGTTGGTTACAAGTCTGTCGCTTTCACATAGAGCTACACGAAAATATAAAAGAAAAACATGTTCTGAATAAAAGGTTGAATGGTTTAAAAAGTACTTTATAATAATAATTTTGAAAAATTTGTTTAAATAAAAAAATTGTTATTTATAAAAATAATTTTAAAAATTTTCTTGAATTTATAATTGTTAAGTAGATATTCTTAAAACCATTCAAACCTTTTATTTTAAATATTTTTTTCTTTTTCGTACAGTTTCGATATTTACTCCCTAAAAGTGCGATTGTATTTTTATAAAAAAAATATACATATCCTTTATTTTTTTCTAGAAAATAACATATTCAAAGTTTATCAAAATTGAAAGAAGGCACTTCCATGGGATTTCGTATGAGTTAAAAAACTCTTGGTGAAAATAGAGAATGATAATCTTTTTATTCGACCTAATTGCTTTTTCATTCAATTATTGCGAGCGCGAAATTTTATTTAATGAATGACAGTAATAAGTAAAGACATGTTTTGCGAGTCTTTTCGTTAAATAAAAGGAGAAAAGGAAAGTCTATTTAGTCCAATATTTGGTGCACGCCGACGGGCTGCCGTAACGTAACGGAGTGGTTGCGAGAACATTGAGGAAACGCAAGCTCTCCGAGTGTTAGAGCCGGGGAGTCGAGATGGTACGAGCAGAGAAACGGCGGAGTGCGGTTTGGAGCAAACTGAAAACCGATAAACCCGCGATGTCTAGACGAACCACGTTTATTTATGTAACAATGTCGGATGCCCACCGACGAGCAACCGCGGGCCGCCGCTCTTATCGGGGAACTTTTCACGAGGAGTTTTGCGCTTTCTCTCCGCGCCGCTTTTGTGCGGCGAACGTCGTTGCTCTGCAACCCAGGAAAATCTCAAATGCGGCACACGACGTCGTCGCTTGACATTATTCGTGACAGAGGAATTGTATCCGAGAACTAGTTTAGACTCAATCTGGTTAACTGAACTGTCATCAAATTTAATTAATACAATTATTAGGGATCATTCCAATAAACATGAGTTTCATTTTTCCAAGAGCGTAATTGTATTACCAACCCAAATTATATATCGAAATTATATTCCGTGAAAAGGAATGACATTATTGGCACATATTATGTAAAAATGTACAGGTTATCATGTAACTAAACTGTAATGTAGTTAATTTCAGTTATTACGCTGCTCATGTTATACGATTCATTAATTGAGTTGTTACATAAAAGCTGATAATTATATTGATTGTAATTTAATTATATTCATCAAAACATATCTACTAAATTCTGCAAACTGAAATTACATTTAATACCAACGATATATTTAAATGAATATATTGATTAATAACATACGGAAGTTAATATTGTAATAATAAGTTAATGCTCTGCGTTTTGATTCTCTTTTTTTTTACTAAAAAATTTAAATTTTTCATATATTTTTCACAAAAAATATATTTAGCTGTATTTGAACATTAATTATTTGTTTCAAATATTTGGAAGGTTTATCCGCAAAAAAATCTATCATAAATTTATCACAAATTCATCAAATTTATTCCAAATATATTCTGAATAGTAATTAAAAATAGTAGTTTAATACTTTATTCAAGATTATTGAATTAAATATTGAATTATTTTGAAGAAAATTGAAACCAATTCAATTTGTTTGTCGTATAAAACCACTTCTTCGATAAATTATTGGGTTGTCCAGGAAGTTCGTGCCGCAAAAGATTTAAATTTAATAAATGAAATTAAAAATTGAAATCTTCTGCGTTTCAATTTTCCTTCAAAATCGGCATGAACTTTCCGAACAACCCAATATAATATTTTCTTTAAATGAAAGTAAATTTTTTTTGAAAATAAAATTTTTTGATAAATCTAAAATGAATTTTGAATACATAGGAGTGAGTTTTTTCGAAATTCGTAATGCACAAGAAGTATATTTTAAGATTATTGCTATAAAAATATTATTTGTGAAAAAATCATTAAGAAAATCGAGTAATTACCTTTAGTATTGTAAATTTTTATACATACTATAATAGACATTTTTCTATGTATATTAATTATGTATATTTTTCTATGTATATTAAAGGTGACAGCAGATAAGAGTTTTCACGCGCATTAATCTATCTATAAATAATAAAATATTTCTCTCTCACTATCTTGCTTTTTCAAGGAGTAATTCTACATGTGTAATTACATTTGAAATAACAGTACGACTGTCGTCGTCCGTGCAACTACTGCAACATTAAGCACGCTCATTCTCGCGATGTCAATTCTCCTTTAATTACATCGATGTCAAGAACGGGAGAATGACATACGTGCAAGGATGTCAAAGGGAGGAATAATTAGAGTGTGTTAATGACTTACACGCGACGCGGTGACCACCGGCGGGGATATTTGCCTTTGTACGCCGCATGTATGAGCGTAAATTACGAAATACGACCGGGCGCGAACGACGAGATTGTGGGAGAAAGAGAAACCTTTATTGAGGCCGTCTGCGGTCTGTCGACTCCCTTTTTCTTCGTGGTTAATATGACTCACGGTCGCGGAAGATTGCACGACGATGCGAAATATCTCATTGCTTCGCGCGATTCTCTCATCGCGTTGAAAATCACAGCGGACACATCGTGAATGGTGTTCGACGGTGTGAATAAGATCAATAGAGAAAAACCCCCGTCGTGCCTACTATTACTGCTTTGAATATCATCAAATAGTCGACCATCGGGAGGCAGTCATCGTAATTCCATCGTCTGAATTGACTCCGTCACTTTGCACCGCGCAGCTTGTAAGCTTGTTTTATTTCTTGGAGAAATCCGAATCATGAATTGATTCGGAATTTTATTCAATTTACAGTATTATAATTTAGTATACGCTGGCGTGTCTAATAGAGCTCATCAATAATCAATGTGTCTTCATAAATAACAATCAAAATAAAAAGATTTAGATTTAAAAAAATTGCTAAATTATTTTTTCTTTTTTTTATTTTCTTCGAGAATATGAATTGTTTTTATATTTGGATCGATATGCATGTTGCTCTGTAATTAAATTTGCAAACTGTTTTTTTTTCTTTTAATCACAAACAACAATTTTAGTTGCGCGCGAAAATGTGACGAGATTTATTAATGATCTGTATATAAGCATCATTATTATATATGAAAGGAATAATTAACTATATTTTTTTATACTTCAACAAAACTTTATTTTTGTATTGGCAAATATCATTCATCATATAAATATTTATTTAAAATATATTCTGAATCTTAGTTCAATACATCAATCAAGATTATTAAATTAAGACGAATTTAATTTGCTTATTATTATAAAATTGTTTTTTGTTTAATTTTATGTAATATTCTTTAACAGAAAATAATACTTGTTTTGAGTATATAATAATGAGTTTTTCTAAAATTTGTAATAAATATATTTTACAATTATTTATCAAGAAAATATTCTTGAAAGATAATCGTTATTTAAAAGAAAGAAAGTATAAATTGAGTAACTACTTTTCTTAGCAATAGAATGATATTTTTCTGTGTGTAACCGATAGTTAAACTCCATTGCTGACATTTTATCCATCGGATTACGCTGTCTAAGAAATTTGCGGCCATCCAAGATTCGTGTATATGTAACAGAAACTCGTCGTGTTGTCTGCGTGCCGTTTCGCGACCTACGAGTCGCCATTGTTATCGTAGTCAGCAGATCATGGTGAGAGAATAGCATCGTTCCATTACGTTGGACGCGAAATGGATTTCATTACGTTCCGCTCGGTTAAAGCAACAAAATATGAAAACGGTCTTCGGAGACTCTACTAAAGGTAAACTGCTGTGAATTTATGAATGAGCAAGTCGACACTTTTGCTGCTTCTGGTCACACCTCTCTCACTCCCTCTCGTTCTTTCCTGCTCTATCTCTGTGCCTGATTAATTCTTCGACGTGATGTTATTTAATTGCGAAGGCTATACGGTGATGGCAATCAGTGAATATTAAGAAGGTGTTATTTTATAATCCGCGATCATCGAGAGGGAATTGAATAACGAACGATGAAAGAACACTGTGAATAATGACGCTTTTTTAAGTTTCAAAAACCAGGATTTAATTTATAATTGGTGAATAAAACTCTTAATTTTTGTTCTTTAATAGACACACACACACACACACACACACACACACACACACACACACACACACACAC
>NW_012130108.1:1956066-1961890 GCF_000143395.1 Atta cephalotes | reverse complement strand
CTTTATTAGTACACACACACACACACACACACACACACACACACACACACACACACACACACACAATAGCGATTTAATTATAAATAATTTATTATTATTATTTATAATTAATCTTATTAATTATTTATTTATGAATAGAATAGGCAAAGTATTTAATGATTTTTTAATTATTTTTGTTATATTTTATAATAACTTAGTATAATTTAGTATAATTCTCTAATTCAGAAATTTATGAAGATTCGAGTTACGAACATAATTCCATTATTACTAATACAAGCATATTGAAAGTGAGTTATCAAATCATTACACAGGTTGTCGAATGCAGTTTACAATTTCATGTAAATTTCGTTGAATGATGCGAGAGGGAGATTAATGCGATTTACTTAAGCTATTACTCGAGCAACTAATTGAATATATTCGGTAAATATCTAATTTTAAAACGCTGATATTTTAGGGATTTGTATAATTCATTCGACGGCATAATTAATTCATTTGTAATACACTCGGTTAGTTAATCAATCTGTCTAACATTGCATTGCTTCATTACGTTGCGTTTCCTTCCAAAAACGATCTTTATTTTACAGAAATTCGAAGGAAAGGTATTCATGGTAGTTTGAGTTCTATTAACGAGAAATTCCATTCCTTTAATTAATTTCTTTGACAAAATTCATCTTCAGTTCAACTTTGATCCAGTTTTAAACTTCGATTTAGTTTCACGTTTCAAAAATTACGCGGAAAAATCAATTTTGCTGAAGTATCTAAAAATTCAACTAGATACAGATTATTTTGAAATCTAACAAACTTATTTTGAAGTCTAACAAAATTATTTTCAGGTCGTTCTTTTCATGTATCATAAGACTCATTTTCTAAATGATAATAAAATTATGAAAAAATTACAGATTATTCTCATCAAATCACGTTTAAAAATAGTACTACAAATTTAGTGACAGTTTATTATCTGGATCATGTTATTTTAATAAATAGTAGTATTTTTTTTTAATTTGTGCTATAATAAAAATATATGGAAATGTATTATAAAATAAATAAAATAAAAATCATTTAATTTTTTAATATAAGCACATTATGTATTCAAGTTTATTTACGTAAAATTACATTGCGATGCATGAACTAATTGCATCTAATAAATAAATAAAATATTTATTTTTGTTCTACACCTTTGTAACTAATTAGTGAATCAATCTAATTAGCAATGGAACTTTACATAAATTACTTCGAATATTTAAAATACTAATAAAAGAAAAATGTAAATTTTATCATTATTTAAATTTTAATCTTTAACAATAAGACTAATAATAAATAAAATAAATAAATTACAAAAAAATTGTTATTAAACAAAAAAAATATATATAATATATATAAAAAAAATATATATATAATATTCACACAATTTTTATATGTATATAATTTATTTGAAGTGTAAATATTAAATGTAATTGTTCTAATATATTCTTAAATAGCGTCTCGTGAAAGTTTCTTCTGATTCGCATAGTGCGATTAAAACTCGATGACGTGCACGTACGCGAAAGGTGTCAGTCACTGGTTAACCGAAGGAATAATGCATCGGCTTAAAATCTCGTCGGTACAATCTGGAAAATCAAGTCTGACCTTGCAGTTGCTGCTGCAGTCAGAGGGCCCTGATATCGATTCACGTGCAAACGACGCGACGAATCCCCGACATAAATTGCGCGGGGCCCTGACGGTGGCGTCGTCGATTTCGTTCTTTTTGCGCGGTGTCGGTGTCGGGGGCCTCCTCCCTTTCTCTCGTTTCTACTTTAAAGATATTGTGGTAACCGTCGCTACTGCATCTCGCCGGAACATGCACCGGCTGCATACGATTCGGCCGCTTTCATTGACGAAACCGGCCTAGCAACAGTGAATTTTTCACGCGGTTGCTCGTTTCTGTTTCACGTCAAAAGCTCCAACGCTATCGCGTCATATAATAGAACACATATATCCAATAATCCACTACCAATAAAAGTCTACAGCTAAAACGGATTTTGATTTTTTTTCAATGAAAATACGGCTTAACGTTCAGTTCTTTTTTTATTTGTGTTCTGAAAAATCAAGGTTTTAAAGTGCTTGTTAAATTCATTGAAGACTAGAAGAATAGTGTTTTATTTTTAAAAATCCATTTGATTTACTTTTATATACTCTCTAATTCAATTTTTAATAAATTAAATCACTATCTGCATATTTTGGGACTTTCATTTCAAAAGAGAATCCAAAAAAAATCCAAAGAAATTTTATAGACCTAAAGTGAACTTGAAATTCTTTCTCCAAGAAAAGTCCTCTCGTTTTTCCGCTCACATTCGTCTCCGAATCAAATGATACGCGAACAACTCTGGTACACTTGTAACAGTGTCCTCACGGAAAATAAATAAAACAGTGTACGAGCGGCGGGCGTGTATACAGCGATCGCAAATACAGTCCCTTTCGAGGGAGCTCTTTGCCGGGAGGCGTCCCCTGGGTCCGTTCTTGAAGTCGCCTCCTATATCGTACGGGTACAGTAAGAGCGTATATTTTTCAGAAGTATCGCATGCACGGTACAGGTGGCTCAGGCCTTAAAAATGCAATAAAGGAAGAGAAGAAGGGTACGTAAGGTCAAGAGGTGGTTACGAGTGGCGGCGGGTTCCTCGAGTGCCAAACGATTCAATGTAGAGACTCTTTTACGACCTTCTAGTCCCTTCTCTCCCTCTGCCTCTTCTCTCTTTTTTAAATCTTTTTCCTTCCTTCGGCATCCCACTTTCCTTATCGTTCTCTCTTCGTCATCATCCTACCTTCGAACCATGCTCTCGCTTGTATTCCCTTCTTACGCGATTCTATCTGCGCCATCCAGTTTTCTGGGTCAAGTGTGAAGGAGCGTTCGACCGAAAAGCGTTGATGATCACCGCCCAAAGCCGGCATTTTAAATACGTCGGAAGCGGCTTTATAAAGAGAAAAGGATTTTTCTTAACAATTTGCGAAAAAATGCACATATTTGCATTAAAAGTATTAGGACTCTTACATTATAGAAAAGAAATATATAAAAATATTTTGTTTTTTATCTTTAAATTATTTATTTAACTATTTACATTTTACAATTTAATGTTAAATTATTGGATTGTTGATCTAGTTTTGACTTGATTTCTTACAACATTATTAATTGAACATTATTAATTTTTTTAACATATATTGTATAACTGCGCTCTTATTTTTTTTCTTATTTTATTCCTTTATTTAATGTTCAATTGTTCACACGATATGCGTTTATGATGTATTTCTTTACAATCAACAGTTAGATCATAGTAATATCTTTATATTTAATAAATATCTGAAGAGGGTCTAATTCAAAGACCGAAACATGTAATAGCGTATTTCATTTATATTGATTAGAATACAGTATATTATTTTGTAACATTTCGTTTTTTAATATATAATTTAAATTTGTTATTGACTCTTATATCCTATTATTATATTTATTTCTTATTTTTGACTTGAAAAAGATATTTTTGTTAATCGAAACATTTTCATTTTTGGGTATTCTCTTAAATAATAAAAGGTTAATGTATTATTTTAACATCTAAGTTGCTCATTTTTGAATTTTTCTATTTGGTATTTTTGCTGTACAAATTAACAAGCTTACTTCCTATTTTTCTCTATTAAATTATTTAAATTATTACTTTAGAGCGTAATCTAATACGTTAATCTTTAAATACATATCAGAATTCTAGAATATCAAAAGTCCGCATGTTTGATGTAATAATCATATCATATTAAAGAATTACTAAGCTTACTCATGTTAGCTTATTTACAAATATTACTTATTATTTATTACTTACTTGGACGATAAACCATCAGGTCAAAAATAGCGATAGAAATAGCCAATAGGAAAGTTGTCGGCAGTCGGCTCGGATGAAAGGATTACGCTACTCTAGTACATCTTGAGTTCTAACCACAGCATAGTTATCTTGTTTCTAGAAAAATAAAATAAAAAGCATAGGAATCTTACAGTTAATTATTTTTACATTCCTCTATCTTTAAAATGTTTCTCTTTCTCTATAGTAAACGTAAATTTGTGTTCTAAACACTTCATCCATCTACTTAAAAATTTAATTTAATCTACTTCAAACAACTAATTTAAAAAAAAAACGAGATACGAAGCACATAATTAATGTAGTAATTAGTACTCGCTCATTTTATATAGAGTAAAATCGTTTGAGGAAATTTTTACAATTTCTTCTTCTTTAACCCGTTTCGTTTCTCTCTTTAATATCATTTCGGGTCCTTTTAATCTCACTCCGACACGTTTCTTTTCAATCTCGCTTCGTAGCTCCTCTCGGCAATATCCCGTCGGCGGCGGCGAATCCACGCCTTTTCCGGACTCGAGAGCGTTTACACGCTGTAACGGGTCCGGTGCACGAACTGTGCTTAACTGATTTCGCGGCTGAGGCACTTCTGTTAAAGAGGCGGCCTTAGATATCACCACCGGCGGATAGCGGATAAAAGATGGATAGAATGAGGGCTATTCTTTAGTCGCGCGCGAGGCGGGAAGCCTCCGTAAAAAGAATACGCTGCCGCGCGAGCTTGCACGAAGACGAATTGTTTACGGTACCGACATGGTTTTACGGTTTTACCATTAACCCGCTTTTCCGTCTTATTGGCGCGTCGTCCTGTCCGAGCACTTCGCTGCCAAGTGCCCGCACGAGTCATTAGCAGGGGCCATTCTATCGTCTTCCCATTCCTCAAGCTAGAAAACTACTTCTCGCAAGTGCATTCTCATCCCAGAATTGTGAATTAGAAACTTACTGATTGATTGCACCATTCTTTGGCATGCTCGACAGACACTGCGCATTTGCGGTGCAAATTTTGCACTTGTCATGTCAGTCGTCTAGCTCGCCAAAAAATTTTACAGACTTCTTTCTTTCTCTCCTTTTTAAATTGTGCGATATTTAAATTTCAATCCTGAAACTGGAGACATTTTTGTATATAAATTATAGACAAAAAAATTTCACACAGATTGCTATATGCAAATTATTCGTGTGACGTGATTAACAGATCTGTGGACGAAATGGAGATTCTGCAATTAGTGGTTTATTCAACTTTTTTTTCGAATCGCTTTTATCATAATCTTTTAATTACTTAGACATAAATTTTTTCAGAAGCCAATCACGAAAACTGTGGACCACCGAAACTGCGATCTAAAAGGGAATATCTTAATTCGTTCTGCGTTCCTATCATTTGCATGCCGATTTTACGACACACCCTTTTTTGCGACTTTTATGCGCGCGAACGTGTATTCGTGTCCATGTGATAATTTCTGCCTTGAGGCTGAAATTTTTTTTTGCCAAAGAATCTGTCACGATAAAAATCATTATTTGCTTTAACAACAGAAAAATTGTTCTGCACCTTCTTAAAAAATGCAATTTTAAAGCGACGTTAATTTCTTCTAAATATTTTTTTGAAAAAAGCATTTCTGAAATGGCGTATTAATGTAATTAATAGCTAACATTAACAAAAGATATTCGATCGATGTGTTACATAAAATCGTAAGTATAATTTAATTGCGTATCTTAAAATCTTAAAATACAAGAATTTTAAAATCCAGAGAAATCAACGGAGAGAAAAAGAGAACAATCCAATTTGCGACAAAAGGAAGGAGAGAAAAAGGAAAAGGAACAAAGAGAGAAAAGAAGAGAGAGAGAGAGAGAGAGAGAGAGAGAGAGAGAGAGAGAGACTACATAATACTATTATTATTAGTAGTACGTACGTTAGTAAGTTAGTTATTTACTTAGTAGTACGACAAAAGACAACACAACTAATAGTA
>NW_012130108.1:1937100-1956046 GCF_000143395.1 Atta cephalotes | reverse complement strand
AGAGAGAGAGAGAGAAGCATGGAAGACGTAGAAAGATCCGCGGTGGATTACTTAAGTCGTAAACGTCAAATATGCAAACATTGCATTCAGAATTATAATCCCGCCCCTGCTCGCGGCTGCATGCCGTGCCGCCGTCGTGTTTAATATTCTCGTTTCTCCCTCCGGCTTTCCCGCAAAGGCCAGCGCAGCGATGGTAAATGTAATATGGTGGCTCGAAGAAATACACAGGAATGGACCATCGCTCCTGACTAATGACACTCGTACGTGCGAATTTATTCGACAAATGTCTTTGCTGGACGACTTTACGTCGCATCGTCTTTGCATTCCGGTATTTTGATAGAAATACTTTAATAACGACTGTTCTTTTCAATTAATGCTGCGATAGGCTTAAACGCTGGAATCTGTCGATAATGATTTCTAATCTACAATGTCCTTTGCTACGTGTCTCTTAGTCTTGTCTCTTTTTTCTTAATCTTTTATCTTGTTTTTTTATAATTCGAGATAAAAATTGACGAAATTTGGAAAAGACAAGAAACACAACTGTCGATAAAACGGTAAATAGGCAAAAATATAAAAAAATAAAAAGCAAGAGATAAAAAACAAAGCAAGAAGCAAAGAGCATATCGTAGATTAGACCTAAGGTTGAAAAACGAGAAGAAAAGATAACAGTAATGAAGATAATTATAAATGGAATGTACTGACGTTTTTAAATTAAAAAGATTTATTTAAAATCAAGTATCAAAATTCACAAAGGGGAAAATATTTTTAATATGCTTTATGATTTTGATATTGTTTTGTCGCCAACTATATTTTAAAAATATTTGTTTTTTTTATGCAAAAATAGAATGACTTAATTTCGTTATTTACACATTTTTAATAATAATAAAATTATTATTATTATTATTATTATAAATTATTATTATTACTTAAAATGATATTTTTGAAAATGTCATTTTATACAAAATCATATGCGATTTCCTAACAGAATCCATAATGAATTTGTGTTTTCTGTTGTTGACATACAATTAGACGTTTTCGAAACTTAAATTATAATCATACATGGACAGGCATAAGACAAATATATAAAATAAGGTTGTTTTTGAACAGGCTACCAATTGTAAAATGCGTTTTCCCATTTACTCGCGCTTATTCGAGGGAAGATAATCTGATCGTGGACGAATGTGGTAGATCTGCATTTCTTCGTTTCGATTTCGCGTCGCCGCTCGGTGAACGTTATATGCATACGGTGCTGGAGAACACCCGGCTCGATGCAAGCAAAAACGAGCACGGTGAGCGAAATGTACGACGGAATGTCGGACATTCCGGCGCAAAAATGCAAATGAACAGATTGCGCCACGAAATTGGGATGGCTCCCCAAAGCCTCGTAACACGACGTCAGCGACTAACGATAACGGCCTTTCTCTTTCGGGCAACCCTCGTCAACGTAAAAAATAAAACAGGAAATATGACTCTATCTGGCGTTTAATTGTGACGCTAGACGTTTCGGGGGATCAGTAACTCAAGCATTTTATTGAAACGCAGTTTTCGATAGGATCGAAAAAAAGTATTCAAAGAAAATATTGATTCGATCGCATTATTAATAATCAAGTATTTTGAATGCTGCGTTCGAAATAATATGATTTAAAATAATACGATACTAAGAATACATTTTTCACATTTTATTTCTTTCATCTAATGATTAAATAATTCCATCTTTTGTTAATAATCGACTGTTATTGCATTAAAATTGTTATTTAAATTTTTTGTAACTTGAAAATCGAAGTTATCAACAGGTGCTCCTCTTCATCGAATGGATATATTGATGCAAGTCCGATCTTAGACAGTTGAAGACACAGAAGAATTGGAGTGCTAAGAATAGAAATTCTCGAAGGGGCATTCTTGTTTTAAGCAATACTTTATTTATTTGGAAATTCGATTTGCTTTTACGCGATTCGCAATCTGGCGGCAGCAATATTTCAATAAATGCATGTCCGAAAAGGATAGTTTTGAGAGTGAAGTATCTAAAAAATTTATTCGGATACAGAATTTGAAAATAATTTGGTCGGAGCGACAAAGTATCTAAAAAATTTACCCGGATCTACGGAATCTGAAAATAATTTGGTCGGACTATTAAAGTAGTTATATACAGGACGCCAAACTGATTGCTGGAATATCAAAAGTTTTTGTAACATTGTTCACCACACTTGAGATTCCTACGTAATTATTTTGAGAAAATTCGGTGAAATTATTTTCAGATCTGTATTTAACTGCATTTTTAGGTTACTTTAGCAAAACTGTTCTTTTCGTGTGCATGACGCCATAAAAAGTGAGAGGAAAGTGAGAGAAGGAAAAGCGGAATGGAGAGGAGAAGAGACGGCAATTTTTTTGTGGCTTGCTGCTATTTCAGCCACCATTGTCTCGCGGTAGAAGCCGGCGCCTGCCTTCGTCGTCCGTCGATTATTATTTTTACCTTTGATACACACAGATTGACCAGCACGTTGCTATTTAATGCCGCACTTCCGTTTTTCATTTGTTCAAACGCGAGGAAAAAAGAGAAAAAGAGAGAATGGCAGTTTTTTGCTTTATTACATATGAAATCGTTCATTGAAAAATATCATCAAGAAGTCATGTCGTTTTAAAATTCCAGCCAAATAAATTATGGTCTGTAAAAAATTGGCATCAAATTTTCGAAACGTCATTCTATTCGAATTTACGAAGAAAATAAAAAGGAATTTCCGCGGATAAGTGAGTTATATTTATTTAGCGACGCCGTTTCGTGCCAGAAATTCGATTCCGCGGTCTCCTTTTGATTTATTACGGACGCGTTCTCCATGTCGGGGGAAAAAAAAGAAGAGAATCGAGGTGCGCCAAAGGTCTCTGTCCTCGCAACGCGATTGAATTTTAACACCCCGTATAGAGTTATCGGGGATTTATCGGTCTCTCGCAGGCGTGTAAATCAAACCGAGAACGATCGCCGACTTTCCTCGAGTTACAAGTTTCACCATTTCGATCTCTTGGCCATCGATCATGCGTATCCCGACATGTCAAAACTTCTTCTCGTGTATTTTACTGCAAGTATCTCTTGCTCCACGAAAAACCTCCGTTCAATAATCCCTTCCTCTTTACCTGGAAGTCACGTGAATTCCGAAAACACGTAAATTCTATTAAAACTTTGCGTCTTTTCTTATCCCGATACGTGCATCATTTTATCTCCCCTCTTGGTCTACTTGGTCACAATGGAAATTTCTTTTTTTCTCTAGAACAACCGAGCCTATAATAAATCTCGATTAGTCGTTTCGATAACACTGTCTGGTATTGCCTCGTAGCGAGCGCTTATCTGTTATTGCATATTAGGAAATAGCGGAGGCGTTAAATGCTCGAGATGCTTTCATTGTACTTTTTGATGTCTTTTGTTTTAAAACCTTACACTATGCAGATTTATATTGCGATGTAGACATAAAGTTTGAGAGGATTTTCATTCATAATTCTCTCAACGTTTATCATTCGACTAAGAATAACTTTTACTTTACTTTTTACTAGCCATTATTTTTATTATAATATTTAATTTTACTAATATAATACTTGATAAATTTTATTTCGAAAATTAAATATTTCATTCGTGATATTAGTAAAATGTTCTTGGATAATTAAACGCGGCCACATAATGTCCTGGGATTTTCACAAGTGAATCCTTTGCGCTTTTAATTATGATATAACGCATGCAAAACCTTATGATTTCGTTAATGCACGTTTATCCGATACTTGGGATGTTTAAATAAGTGAATATATGTTAATGCAAATGAAATTATTATGTTTGAAGGATATATTTTTGAGCGAGTCCGTATATTTTTCCATCCTTTTATACCAGACTCGTATTTCATTTTAATTATAAAGATATATTTTCTCTCATATACGTATTATTATATGAAAATTTACAAGATATACATATTAACGTCTCTATATTTACAGAAGAAATATTAAATATAATAAATAAATATAATACATTTTGTAAAAAAAACATCGTTCTCTATTGTTGTACATACATTCAGAATGAACCATTTTTCTACATAAAACATTCATGCTGAGCCATTGCCTCGATCATCTTGCACAATTCATTCGTTGTCCAAAAACAAACCGTATAATTTGATTCTTAATTTTGCTCTTTCTAGGAAGATTTAATTGACATGCAATCAACGAGGAATACATTATTAATTTCATAATACCAAATTTACATTTATTTCGAAAAAGAGTTTGATAATAACTGCCAAATGTTTAGTGAAATAATGCCAATTAAATGTTTAATAAACTTTATTCCTAAATATTTAAGGAAGTAAAATTATTTTCGGTTATATTAACCAAACATTTAATTAGCATTATTTCAATAAACATTAAATAGCTTAATAGCTATATCGAACTCTTTTTCAGTTCCCCAATTTGAGTTATTTTTAATCATTGCTATATAAGTTGCCACGGATCCTATTCAATATATTTAATGAAAACAATGTAATTAACAATTTATTTTCAAGAAAATGTATTAAATTTGAGAATTGAAAAGGATACAGACAGTAGGAGTCAAGTACAAAAGATGTCGCGCAAATAATTTAGCTATGAAACTTCTTTATTCACTAAAACACGCTTACATGTTTTGGCTCACTTTTGAGACCCTCCTCAGAGACAACACAAACTAACATAAATAAATCAGTTGTAAATCAGTCAGTCAATCTGTGTCGTTCGTACGCAATAATGAGTCTTTCTGGCGTAATTTTTTATTACTTTCCAACTTTCATTTTCATGGAATTGATTAGCGTTCTAATGTTAAATTTTTCCATTTGTAACCTGAATAATACTAAGCTAAAAGTGACTCACTGTGTCTGATACTGACTGACCAAAATATCAAGAACCGGTTTTTGAATAATTTATAATAATGTTTGCGATATAGTTTGTGATTTGTGATCAGAGTGAGTGTCCTTATTTTCAGGATAATTAATTATAATCTTAAAGTTTTTTGATAAATTAGTTTTTCATATTCTCTATTCCGATATTTCCATCATTTCCTTATTTTCGTTCATTTTTCTTTTTTCTTTTTCTTTCATTCTTTTTGGATTTAATTCTGGCATTTAAATTCTCGAGATAGGGGAGCTCACCATAACAGGATAATTTTTATTTACAATTTATTTATGTTAATTTGTGTTGTCTCTGAGGAGAGCCAAAACATGTAAGCGAACTTTAGTGAATAAAGAAATTTCACACTTCATAGATATATTATTTGCGCGACGTCTTCTTGACTCCTACTGTCCGTATCCTTTTCAGTCCTTTGATTTATAAGAAGTCTTGTTTAGTTTGATTTATTACACGGATTTATTAAATTTGACTTAAATTTAGTTATTATTTGCTGAATGCACACATTAATATGGACGATATTTACTTTAAAATTAAATCACAAGGGTGGATCGATTTACGTTTTGATACATATAGAAATTAAAAATAACAAAATGTTATTTAATTCAAGGGATTGGTTACCACTGCTCTTTTAAAAGCTTCCAGCAGTGTACACTAAATTCGCGCAGTTGCATCCGTGTTGCATCGGACTCTCCAAAGTACGTCCCCTACTTCTCCAAGTCTCTCGTCTCTCCTCCCTTTGTGGCCCGTTCTCTTCTCGGTCCATGCGCTCATTCTTCGTTGCAAAGGCGGCTGCACTCGCGGCGGTCAGGTATGCCAGGCTTGCAGACGAAAAAAATAAACGGAAAAGAAATGTGGAAAGACAAAAAGAGCTGATGGACATTGCGAAGGAGAGAGGAAAGGGAAGACGGAGAGACGATCAGTAGAAAGAAGAGACGCGGAAGGACCGAAGGATGCGACTGATGTGAGTTACAGTCAAGAAGAAAGAGAACGAGGGAGGGAGGGGGAGAAAATGATAGGATGAAATGTATCAAGGGAGTGAGAGGGAAGCGATGATCGGGACGAAAGTAGCCTGACCTGGTCGACCTGGTTAGGTTCGATCTAAACAATCGGAGCAGATCGGCTTTCGAAATAACGTTAGCACCCGTGAACACGCTCGTGCCTGTTCGTGCACGCGCTCCCCAAACTAAGAGGAACTCTCTTCATAAAACCTAAATGAATGAAGATGAGACGAGCGATACGATAACACGTTTGAAATATACGGTTGTGCTAAATGGTCCCTCTGGTCGCTAACGAGATTAACTTGCGAGTCTGATTGCGGAAAAATCTCGCGGAAAAATATCGGTCGATAATTCGATTGACAAAGACAGGCGTGAAATATGAAGCACATATGCTTTATTAATCCTTAATCGTCATCTCCCCTTTATTCGATATGGATTATTGGATTATGCGATATCGCTTCCTTTCAGGCGTGTGTCTTTCAGGAGTGCGTTTGTTTTAATATTAATATTAAGAATATTAATATTAATAATATTGCTGGAGAAAATTTATTTATTTAATAAAATTTATAAATTATTATTCTATCGAAATAATGGGAGGTGTCAGAATCACACATTATTTCTCGAAGGATAAAGAAAAGATTTATACTATTTATATATAGTAATTTATGTAAATTTTTTTGTTTTAAAGATGAAAAAGTAATTAGAAAGCGCTGCGTTGTTGAATAGATTGCGTTGCAAATTTATAATACATAGAAATGAATTAATATAAAAAATACATGTCTAAGATTATTTTTATTTATGTTTAAATATATATGTTCTGTCATTATTATAAATATTACATAGAATTACAATTAAGTAGCTGGAGAAATAATAAATGAAGACTTACTGATCCATGTCGAAGTACTCGCGATTAAACTCGTGTGAAGTGACATGAATCTTGGATTTAATTTGCATTACGTGCTGCAGAGAACGGTGTATCGCTTTCCAATTAAAGCCAGGAGATTATCGAGAAGCTCCCGACATTCTATTAGCACACGTGTGAATGTAAAAGCATTAATGCGAAGTCTCGTCCCAGAAAATCTCGTGTAATAGCAATGCATTTTATTAGTTAATACCATGTTTCGTATCGCTCTTCTGCAATGCAAAGAAGCGGAAATAATTTAGAATATTACCTAACACGCAATTAATTAGAGAATGTTATCAGAATTATCCAGTGCATTAATTACGATTATTACAATTCAAAAGCAATAACTATTTCATTGATCCGGTATCGTATACATTTAATATAGTAATCTTATCTAATTGTGTGCACGTAAAACGGCAATCGCGTCGAAGTAATAATTGTCGAATTTGATTTTAAAGCAGTGATTATTCTGACCCTTTTGAACACGTTATACCTCCCACTTTTAATCGCAAAATCCTTTTAGCTCCGCTGTCACGTACATTTTACATTTCGCGGAACGGCTTTATCGCAAGTAAAAATTGAATCTTCTCCGTAATCATATTACTCCGAGCTCTCTCACGCTTTTATTACGCCACCATATATCCAACGTCGTTGCATTTAACGCTGTGATTTCATACTATAAGTGAGAAACGCTTTCGACAAAGAAAAAATTCAGTCACTTTGAAACTGAATTACATATTACAAGAAGATCATAAGTATAAGACTGGATAACAAGATTTTATAATAGAACAATTATTAACAGTTTCCAATATTATATTTTGAACCTTTAATAATCATGTATTATATTTATTATCATTATGTTACGACGTTAAATAATAATTTAACTTAAATAATAAAATTGAATAATAATATATATGGACACAAAAAGGATGATTTTGTTGAAACATTAATTTAAATTTAGCTTAGACATGGGCGTAGCTAGGATTTTATTTAGGAATAGATCAAATTAGATTTCAGACTTTTGAATTCGAAAAGGAGAGAAGATAGTTAAATGGTGTGGACTGTTGAATTCATTTTATTTTATATTATTTTTAATTAATTACTGGCAAATAAATCACAAAATCACACATATTTAATTTACTAGTTTACTAATTTTTCTTAAAATTGTAAATTCATTTTTTTAACTAAAAAAACTTAAATTTATAACACTAGCCGTTTAGGATTCTTAAATAATTTTTATAACAATTTCAAATAAACAAAAATAAATAAAATTAAAGACTCCTTTAATTAACAATAAATATAAATAAGACATTAAGCTGGGCATTATGAGTCGGCAGCAGATTCTATGTTGCGCAATAATTAATTTATTAACAAATGAATTAAATTTATACGTTTCAATTTTTATAACTTTTACTTCCTGTTCTTTTTTTTTTTCAAAATTAATTTCTTGTGACTATTCATTAAACTATTCATTCATTTGTGACTATTCATTAGTCTGTAAATGTATAGTCTTTTTAATTATTTTTGTTTTCGTTAAGATTTAGAAGAGGTTACAGCTTCTCTATATCCATGTAAATAGATACAGATCTGAAAATAATTTTATTTTATTGAATAAAATAATCATGTAAGAAATTTAAGTGGTGAGCAATGTTGCAACAAATTTTGATATTATAACAATCAATTCTAGTGTCGTATATAATTATTTTCGTGATTTAACAAAATTATTTTCAGGTTTCAAGGTTGCTACAGAAAACCGCCTCTGGAAAACCGGAAAAATCGAGAAAAGGGGAAAATGTAAAAAGTCTGGAATTTTGAAATTTGCTCATAATTTCTTTAACTGCTTCTATTCCAGATAATTGTTACAATATAATTTGTTAATATTATATCTGACGTTTATAATGAAATACGTTCAACTTACACACTTTAAACGATTTTAATAAAATAATTAAAATTTATATTTTATTCAGTATTTTTATTTGATTGTTTTTTTTCATAACTGTATTCTTTTTTTCCAACTTTTTTCCAACTTTTACTCATTAATTTTTTATTGGTTTGAATTTGCACCCAAAATTTTAGTATGCTATTAAACTTTTTTTGCGTTGTTTTTAATAATATATAGACTAGCTTTCCTGCAACTCTTGACTTTAAATGTTTTAAAATTTACATATTTTATATTGGAAAATTTTCCATTTTTATTTAGAAAACTTGGAAAAGTCAGGAAATTTTGAAATTTATTTTTTCGTATACATAAAATAATATTAAGATTAAAAGACCAGGGATATTTTTATATTCATATGTAAGTTATATGTGCAAAAAGAACTCAATAACGAATATAACCTTTAATTTATATTTATATATAATACACTATAATTTATAGATGATGTTTGCATACATTCGTTAATCTTGTAGACACACAATGTATGCAAATGTACGCGAAAGCGTACATTCCCACTTACAATATCGCATCCATAGAATTTCGAGTATCCGCAGTGCAAAATCTGCGGTTCTCCAGTGAGTTCTGGCGATCCTCAAATTCGCGTTCAGCCTCAAATTAAACCCCAGCCAGACTAACTTTTACATTTCCGACGTTCTGCAACGTTTAGCTGGAATATGTACGATAAATGCGTCGCGTCGCGAACAAATTTATAAGCCACTCTCTTTCCGCTACGATTATACGGAAAAACTGCGAGGGAACATAATACATCGACGATTTGTGCAACTACGTAATCGAATTTACACGACTTTAGGAATTGCGTTGAATTGAAAAAGTTACAAGTAAATGTGAATTCTACGCAGCATCGTGGAACTTTGGAAAAAGCTCGAAGATTGAATCTCTATAAGATAAAGAGCTTTATCTCCGTGCCACTTTGTTCTGCATTTTCCGTCGTGTTACAAGACGCACGGATTTCTACGCGCCATTGTGTAGGCAAAGTTCCCGACGTCCGAAATATGAATTTTTCATAGTGACGTGAGAGTCTATTTTCTTAAGGTTTTGATCCGAATGAAAAATTCATATTACAGACATTATGAACTTGAGTGACTTGAGCGTGCACTTATGCGCATCATAATGCATTGAAAGCTCTGTTTGTCTGATGTAGAGTAGAGGTAGACGAATTATCTCTAAGTACAACAACGACTGCATAATAATCCTGAGTTTCTGAAGTTCACAAAGTCCTCGCTACAGAAAATATTTATTTCACGGATTAATGTTCGTAATCTTTTAATCTCTCGCACTAAATGGAAATTAAATATAACTCGCGCAATCAGTAGCTCAGATCATTGTTGAAAATTTCTTTTATTTTCGAAAGTTTAATTTTACACCCCCGCGTAAATTTGTCCGCCCATCACGCACTTTTCCCATTTTCCGCATATGAAATTAATATCGTTCGTCGAACGACGGACAAGCCGTCGAACAAGTCGACAAACAAAACTGGGGGAATGGAAGGAGAGATCCGTTAAATAAGGCGGGGAAAACGCCGACGAAGCGACGATTATCGCCAGCTCGACGGGCGCGCTGATAGCTCTGTCGATTCGTGAAATCGTGTCCGATGCATCGATGCACTCGCGAGTCGAGTGAGTAGTTTGCGGGGGGGGTTGAAACAGACGGATGGGAAGAGCTTATGTTCGCGTTGATGGGTCGATTGGCACGGCTACTCGATTGGAAATCGCAGGTCGATCACACGTGTCTGTGGGTTTGTTTTCCGCTGTGGCGTGTCGCTGACGCTCTACGTATAAGGATGTTTTATTAAAGCGACGTGATTCATGGCGTAGATTATGATGGATGGTCCGCGACGAGAGGGAGAACAGAGACAAGTTTAAAAAGAATTGCTTTGTCGACAAAAATTACCGTTTGTTCGCTGGTATTATACGGAATAATTTGACGTTGCATAGGAAATTTACTACATCATCACGCTTGTCGAAATAAATGAAGTGAATTTTAATGACTTTTAAACATTTGACAGCGTCTTGAAACTTTAATTTCCTATTCAGTATAAATATAGTGTAGAATATCACTGAGGACAATGTTCTGGTTGCACAAAAAAGCGTTCTGATCGTATGAATCAGATTTATAGTTATTGTAACTGATTTTGTTGTTATCTCTATCCTGAAAAAAATTTGATTGATTGAAAATGGATGAATTAGAAATTTCTGGTGAAATTTATTAGAATTCTAATTGAGATAATCGAAATTCTGGTTACAATATTTCTAAAATCTACTAGAATTTTTATTTTTATCAGAATAATTATATTAACTCTAACTCAACTAGAATTCTAATAAACTTGACTAGAAAATTCTGATTTGTCTATTTTCCATCAGAATTACTATTTAATCCAACCAGACCATTTTTCTTAGTGTATTATATATTTGAATAGAACATTTGATAAATTTGACTGTAAGTGTCTAATTTTGATCTTACTGGCTGAATTTATTAGAATTCTATAATAATTAATAAGATTTGTTTTTCAATATAACATTTTTGAATAATCATTTTTAATATGCTTGCACATGAAAAATATAGTTTTATTGAATTATAGCAAAATAACTATGTAGAACGCTCGAGCTAGAATCTCAAAATTTTTTGCATCGTTACTCATCATGCTCGAATTCTCTTCGTAATTTAATAGTCCAATAAAATTATTCGCAGAACTGTATCTACCTAAATTTTTTAATACCTCAGCAAAATCATTCTTTTCATTACATTCATGTACATTAATAACGCATGAAATACTGAGAGTTTCACAGAAATAGTTCTATCGCAATGGGAAACTGAAAACGAATTAATTTCTCAGTTATCCAGAATGCCATAAATTCCAGAGAAATTACTCAAAAAATCCCGTGTGCAGAGATTTCAGTAATTTCTGTAATTCCTGTAATTCCGGCGATGTCGCGATCGTGGCGCTTCTAGCATGCTAATTTTCTTAATGCATCATCAGACATTTAAACAAATGTTATTCTCCAAGCTCGCTCGTTGAATTCGTTTAATTGGAAGCGTGCGTGCCGCGATCCTCTCGACATCGGCGTCGAGACACGACATACGATTCCTTTGTTTCCAGTATAACGCGCGTGTACGGAGCGAGAAATCAGGAAGTCCCTTGCTCGCATGCGCTTTAAGAAAAGATAAGATCGTCGCCTGGCCCTCGGTTTCGTATACGCGCGTCAGGGTAACTTACGTCCATCGTAAGCGCGAGGGCGAGAAAGTGAAGTGAGCCCATTTAGCATAATGCATCAGATATATGGCCGTTCCAACGGTGCCGCCAAAAGCGTTTAAACCGTTGCTGCATTTTATAAACGTCCACACTGAAAGAAAAGATTAGCTGCTGCTGCAGCAAATTAGATGATAAAATATGGCATTGTATTTTTAATTGATTGCAGCAGCGAATTTTTGGTTGCTTTAGCTTATCCGCAATGTCAATACAGGATTTCGATAGGCTAATGCAATTAAAACTTGCATGCTGCAACTAATTGAAAATGCCATATTCAGCCAATCTTTTCTTTCAATGCATTTGCAAAAGTTACGCGGGAACGCGTCGCGTGATAATGGAACATGATTAGGTGTATAGAAAAAGAGTTGCGGATCTTTGATGAATTGGCTCTAATATGTCCTTACTGGCTCTAGTATGTTTAATTTAACCTTTAAGTGGATAAGTGGGTAGTCATAGCCTAAATGTTTTTTATCGCTCGTTTCCATTAGTAGATTAACTTTAATCTTGATTTAATTTACTCTTTATCTTTTTTTAATTCTTAGAACACTTGAAAAAGACGAAGAAGTTGAAACAAGATTAAAATTAAACTATATTGATAAAAATGGGCATTATAACTTTAAAAAGATCAAGGTCCGTATGTCGAACCGAAATTCAAATTAATTTACCTTGGTGGAAACAAGCATTAAAAGTCTCGATAAAATCTTAAAAATTTCGAAGAAAATAAAGAGTGCATTGCGCAAATATCTAGAAATTTTTAATTCCATTATTTGTACATTTTATTATTTTCTACATTCAGAGAAAGATTTCTTCGATTTAAAGAAATGTCTCTTTGCTATACGGTTAAAGAAAAAATTTCTTTGATTCGAATATAATTTCTTTAAATCAAATAAATTTTATTATTTGATTTCAAAAATAATGTTTAAATCAAAGAAATGACGTTCAAATAAAGAAATTTTTTTTCTTTAATCGTATAGCAAAGAAATATTTCTTTCTTTGGGTGTATCTCATGAGGGTATGATTAATGTAAATCTAACACTATGACATAATGTGCTAGTAAAAAATTATAATTACAAAATTTAAAAACATATGAAAATACATATGAAAATAACAATTTTGCTGAAATATCTAAAAATCAGGATTATTGGGTAAGTTAATGTTTTTTTTTAACTGAATAAAGTTAAAATTAATGGCTTTACAAAATTAATAAAGTTAAGTTAAAAGTTGAAGGAATAAAAAATTAACTTAACGTAAGTTAAATCAATATTATTAACTTAAGTTAAAAAAAAATTAATTAATTTTGAAAAAAATTATTTTTTAGATCATAATGCCCTAATTTTTCTTAAAATGAGATTAAATAATTACGGTATAGATTATTAAGTAAATTAAATTTTTTTATTTATATAAGTACAATATATAACACATAATAACGATATATTAATAATTATATATAAGTTATATAACTTTAAAAAAATAGCGAGCACATAGAGAAGATACAAGATCAGTGATTACTTTTTAATAAGTCTTAAGCCATAAGAAATTGATCAACTACAATCGAATACGAGAAGAATATTTGACTGTAATTGGTCAATTTCTTACGATATTTAAGGCTTAAAACACCTATTGTAGATCCGGACTAAGGTTTATGGTTTAAGGCATAACTGCATAAACCAATCAACAGAGGGCTGTATTAGCATCTTAAAAAATTATTTAAGATGGTCTTAAGATATGAACAGATTACGAATATACGCCCTTAGTCTTATTATATCTTATTATTTTTTAAAGATATTTAAAATAGATAAAAAAATTTTTTAACTTGAAAAAAAAAGTTAAAAAGTTAACGTTTAAAAGTAACTTAATTAAGTTAAAATTTAATGCATTTAAAATTAACTAAGTTAAGTTAAAAGTTATTAACTTTTTAACTTTTAACGTTTTAACTAGTTATTACCCAATCCTGTTAAAAATAGAATGCAAAGCTGAAAATAAGTTTGCTGGATCAAAATAATTATGTAGAAATTCAAATATGATGAGCAATGATGCAAAAAGTTTGGACATTTCTAGTAGCTTGAACGTTCTACATTTGATAGTCCAACAAAAATATTTCTTAGCTGTATCTAGCTAAATTTTTAGATACTTCAGCAAAACTGTACTTTCCATGTACCAACTTGCGTACTTTTAAACCACTTAAGAGATAGAATTTTCATTGAGATTAATGAATGATTGAAGCGAAGTAAACCACGTGGATGTTACATCGGATGCAATACGCTTCGGTGCGTATCGCACTCGCCAAACGCGTCTCTTATCGTGAAATTCTCTCATGAGATTTCCTCACGCGTAACTCACCTCTTCGAATTCGAGATTACGTGAATTATCCGGACTGCTCTCTTATCGGCGGGTCGCAGCAGCCGAGATCCCCAAACGCGACGCAAAGAATCGCAAAGGGGTGGCTGACCCCCTTCAGAGCGAATCAGCTGTTCGAGTCGTCGTTACATTGCAACCGGAGTGCCGCTCGGCAGGGAAACGGGGGAATGAAAAGGGGGGCATCACCTCGGGCGGCGAATCTCAAAGCATACCACAAAGAGAGAGAACGACAGAAGGAACGAGAGCTGAGAGCAGGGCGGAAAAGAGAAAGAGAGAAGATGCACTCGAGAGAAAGGGATGCGTAGTCGGAGAGAACCTGAAAGAGGTGGGCACGAGAGAGGAAGAGGAAAGGTTACGAAGGAGGGGAAAGTGGACGCGTGGGAGAGTTCGGCTCTGTCAGGGTGGTGCTCAACCTGGCACACAGGTGAACGGATGTCGAGGGCTTCGATACGACTATCTTCGAGCTCCGCGAGCTCCATTAGCTCGTGGGAAATTCGATCTCCTCGTGATCCTTTACCGGTTACCGATGTTGATTTTGGAACACTCCGATTCTCGGCGATGAATTCCGTAGATTTCTCTTCTCTTTTTTTTGTCTTTTTTTTTGTTATGGTACGTGTGCTCTTTCTCAACGTGGGCGAGAGACAGACACGATTTCGAGAGAGGTTCACGTTGGTAGAAGTTTGTTTGAGGATCATCGGGTTGATCGATGGAATAAAGTTCGTTCGGCGGGATGACAGTCGTGACTCGATAGATCGTACGCTTGAATCGGTTGTATATATTGATCTATTAATACGCAGCAGTACGACGATAATATGATAATTAATGTATAATGTAGCGAGCAGCGCGGCGGCGTGTTGAATGATTTTCAGTGTTATTAAAAAGAATGCGATATAACGTTCCATTTCCGATCTGTAGATACGATCATAGAATATAAATGAATATGCGATTGGACATATGATAAATTACCAAATAAATTGGTAAATGGAAATTTTGGCCAACAGTTGGTCACATTCCATCGAATATTCTGTTTCTAAATCATACATGCAAATTCTCCTCGCTAAACATGTCCCAAACGATCGCAAATATTTTCACTCACCGTGTATATCGGTGAGCGAGAATACTATGTATCGCGATATACAATCGTAGAATTATTTTGCATATTACACTGTAGGGAGAAATGGGAAATTAATATTTTAAAATGAGACTTAAAATACTATTTTTATTTAAAAATGGAATGAAATAATAAATAAAATAAAATACAATTATTATATTATTAATATTATAATAGTATTGTTAATATTATTTATTATTCTAGATATATATATATATAAGTAAGATACACAGAATAAAATTATCCCGTTTGTACTTTCGACAAAAATTTAGAATGCCATCAGATTCATCATTTCAGAAACACTTTTTCTTCGCAGTTCTTTTATCCTCCCTCGCGCGTTTCGTTCCTTTCTTTAATTTCCGCCGAAATTTCGCAGCGGCACGCCTCGAACACGCACGACGACTTTCAACCTCGGCAAAATTGCCGCGCGAGCTCGTTTCGCGACAAAGGTTGCCGCGGCAGTCTCGAGACTGTTAGCCACTGAAATTGAATCAATTAGGGGACAATAATATTTTTTTTGTCGTGTGATTTACGGTGATGACGACCTACGATAATGCCCCGTTATCACGGATTATTGCGCGCTTTAAATGAATTATGCACTATCTGCACTATTATCTGCGATTGCAACATCAAACTCCGATGTTCTTCGGTCCAATTAGAAGACGTATTGTATTCGACGAAATAATTACGTGTTCGCTACAAAAATATAGGTCAAATTGATTGAACTCGGCACTATCGATGATATAAGCAGCCGTTACATAAATGTTTGGAAATGTATTACACAATTCTTTGCGAGGGTGTCAATTAGCGTTGATAAAGAGAAATTTTGTATGAATTTGCTTCTCCGAATTTCTCATTAAACGCTTACTTTTAAATCAAGAAAACATCTTTTCTCTTTCCATATTAACTTTTAAAAATGTATCAGGTGTACAACCTTTGCAGAAAGTGACTAGAATTGAAAATTTATATGTGTCGTTTAAAAAAGAATGTTTTATATAAAAACGGTTCAGTAAAATCATTTATATTTAACAATACAATTTTAGAATTTAAATGAATATTTTCTCATTTTATCTTAATTATTTTTTAGAAATACGTCTACTACTTATTGAAAAATTATGATTTTTGATCCAGATTCTAAATTGCTATTAAATTAAATTTTACTTTTAAAGACAATATAGAAAATATGTAATTTTTTTTAATTGAAAAATACGTGCAATATCCTTAAATCCTTGGTGATACGCAGAAACAGTGTACATTGACAGAAATAGTAGAATTAAAAAGAGAATGGTAGAATTAGTAGACATTCAAAGACTATAAAGAACGTAATTTACAAATGAATTCTAAATTTTTCCTATCTAATTGCTTGCTTGGAACGTTAAATTGAACGTAAAATTGCAAGCGAGAGTTTAACAATTAAATATTGCAGCGTTTAAAAATGTTTGACGAATAGGTTACTTGGTGACGCTCGTGATTGACGTGTAATTTATGGTTTCATGAACTTTTGAAAACTTCAATTTGAACGAACGGGAAATTTCGGCCTTGTACCAATTTTCGTTTGAATCGTTCGTTATCGCCAGGCGTACGCAACGTGAAGTGAGGAATTACGAGCGTATATACGCCTGCGATTGCTAGCGCAAAGAGTCGCATAAATAATCGGGTACAACTACAAGAGAAATGTCGGGCGTATGAAGTGTGGATTTACGAAAGTAGTACAAGTTAGCCCCGAAGAGTATTGTACTAATGACAGCTTAATCAATGAGCTGTCAAACGCGGTCGTGCGTTTCAGCGGTTTACGATTTCGGGCAAGTAGAACACGCTATTCTTCTCTCGATATGTCAAACAAGAACGAACTAGTTCAATGGTTGCTGCTGATTGAAAGTGTAAACAGAATTATGCTTAATATAGATGAAATACTAATGTAGAAGCTGACAGTTTCTCTTTTTCTTCTGCCTATTATTTCTCTAATAATATAATCGCATTTTAATTCTTTATTCTATCAATTACGATTCTATTAAATCAAATTCTATCAATGAAAGTTTTATTTGATTGAATAATCAAATAGAATTTTTATTAATAATTTTAATTTATTAATAAAACTTGATTTAATATAATCGTGGCTGATGGAACAAGTATTTAAGGCTTCCGTTCTCATTACTATCTTAGATTGTGACATTAAAAGCGAGAAAATACAATAAATCTTCTTTCAAATTATATTTGAATGGAAATATTTTTTAATGAAAAACGATTTTTTTTCTTGCTTTTGACATTACAATCTGAGGTAGTAACGAAAAAAAGAAAAAGTCTTAATTCTGTCAATTAAGATTTTGTTAATTCAGCTCTTAGAGTCTTATAATATGCGATGATGAATAATAGATAATGATTAAAATTTTTGACAACCGTTTAATATATCGCTACATAAGATTATGACTATTTTCTTCTGTTTTTCAATCACGTTCGTAAACCATTGCGAATAATTGCGCGAGATTTTCAAAGACGACGGTAAAGAAATATCATGGTGTGTTCATCGTGGCGAAAAGTGAGAAAAGCGAACTTTAGACGAAATCGTCGAAACCGACTTGCTGGCTTGACTCGAAGAAGCAGTAAAGGAAGAAGAAAATACAGAGGGCGGAGTGGAAGTAAAAAGAAGGATCTGGCGTGAACCGCTGGCCAAACGGCGCCAGCCGACAATCTTTTTTTTTTCTTACATTTCGCAGCAACGCCAGCTTCCTTTCCTTCTCTCTCTCTCTCTCTCTCTCTCTCTTTCTCCCTGATGTCTTTTTCTTCTCTCGATTATACTCGACTTCTTTACTTGGTTTCGATCTCGTTGCTTTTCGTCTTGTCTTGAGTTTGAATTTTGTCCACCGAGCATCAACTCGAGCAGTTTCGCAGTGATATTCGAGAAATGCGGCAGATTATTTTGCAAAAGGAGAAACATTATTAAAGAGAGAAAATGATATAATGAAACATTGCATGAGATTACATATGAATTTATGATACTGGTAATCAAAAGAATAATGAAGGCACTTCTTATATTTTCTGATAAGCGAGTAAGACTCTCCTTAACTTTATTTTTGCATTTAAAAGATAAAATGTACAAGTATATATAGTTATCTGTATAATGTATCAATTATTTTGCCTTCTCTTTTTACAAGCTACTTATTTCATTTACTTATTTTATTTAAAAGTACCTTATGTAAATTCAAAAAAATGTGTATATCCCACGTCTGTCATCAGACTTAATAACACGATGTAGATAATTATATTCGAGATGCATGCATGTATATCTACTTTGCGAAACCTGAAAGCCTTAATAAAATTGTAATGATGGAACGAAGCCACTCAGTGTATCAATGTCGATAACGCTCCAACACCGTGAATATATTATTTTATGAGACAGAGAGAGAGAGAGAGAGAGAGAGAGAGAGAGAGAGAGAGAGAGAGAGAGAGAGAGAGAGAGAGAGAGAGAGAG
>NW_012130108.1:1935737-1937080 GCF_000143395.1 Atta cephalotes | reverse complement strand
GCGTGCGTGCGTGCGTGCGTGCGTGCGTGTGTGTGTGTGTGTGTGTGTGTGTGTGTGTGTGTGTGTGTGTGTGTGTGTGTTATGTGTGATGATCCAATAAAATTCTTTTTAAATCTATATCTAGTCAATCAAATTTTTAAATACTTCAGTAAAACATTCTTTCTTCACGTCTTCCAAAACGCAAAAATTAAATTCTGACATTTATCCAATACAAAGATCTTGCTGTGCTCTAAAAACACGTACTTATTTATAATTATATGATTTTATTCATTTTGTGTATCTATTAAAATTTAATCTATTAAAATTTTTTAATTTGCATAACACCGGTACAAATCACTTTTTTCTTCGCTCATAATCGTTTACAAATCTCTTACGATTGCTTTCACAGATTTATCGATTACGTCAACCAAAACAAGCCGGATATATTTAAATTTCTTAATGAAGCGATAATCACGCTTCGATTGCTTTATCTACCATCCACTGTCGGTCGCCACACGGGAAAGTTTATTTCTTCCATAGTAATCATTCCTGTTCCCGCTCTCAGTAAGATTAACTTAATCCGATCGTGATATAAATTTATGCAAAGCATCGTCGCGAAATTCTCCGCGTTTCACATCGATACACACGCGTGTCCATTCACGCACCAAACACAAGCGCGTACAAACGCAGTCCAGTCGGGTTCAGGTTTCAATTGCTCATTAGTGAAGACGTTAGAACGAAATATGTAAGACACTATACGGCGGTTTCGTGATCCAGAAGTTGGAACAGGTTTGGCGCCCGTATGTCTCAGGGTTTCTCAACCACTCTCGTCAACTACAGCCATTAACTTTAAAGCTGCACCCAGAGAAAAGGTTGCTTCGATTTAAAGAAATTTTCTTTGCTATATATGGTTAAAGAAAAAATTTCTTCAATTTGTGAAAAAATTTTTTTGATTTAAACATTATTTTTTAAAATTAAATAATATTTTTAAAAAATTATGTTTAAATTAAAGAAATTTTTTCTTTCAAATCGAAAAAATTTTAACCATATAGCAAAGAAAATTACTTTAAATCGAAGTAATCTTTTCTCGAGTATGTTAGCGTGCATTTAAAGAACGATTAGTTGGATATACAATACAATTTCAAAACACACGACGGAATATGAATAGTGAATATGAATGAAGAAAAATACATAGTTCATGAAGGACAGCAGCTGACTTGATTGCCGACTAATTGCCCGTAAATTAATTCTGTATTAAGGTGCATATCTGTCATCGAAAAGAGAGAGAGAGAGAGAGAGAGAGAGAGAGAGAGAGAGAGAGAGAGAGAGAGAGTAGTAGTAGTAGTAGTAGTAGTACGTACGTA
>NW_012130108.1:1914844-1935717 GCF_000143395.1 Atta cephalotes | reverse complement strand
GAGAGAGAGAGAGAGTTAGATTGTGAGAAGTTGCCACGGTTATATATTTTTAATTCTAAACGCTATGATACTTATTTATACACGGCGTTGTCAGAGGTTGCATAGAGTCTTCAGTGCAACGAAGTGGCATTTGATTACGAATCAAGAATGCAACGGTCGAAGTGTACTTTAATTACGTGCAGTGTTTACCTTCGCAAATTACAAAAGGGATTATGAATTAATTGGCAATTACCAATTGCAAACAGTGCGACTATTACGCCGTGCGTGACATACGTGTTAATATCTAGACAGAGAAGTGGATGCATCGCTTCTAATGCATTACTGTGATAAACAATTAATTGGGGCAAATTACATTTGCGTAACTGGTTTTGCTATTTGGTTAATATAATGGAACAAAGGAACAATGCGTAATATTCGTACTTTTGTACTTTCATATCAACTTTCATATCAACTTTCATATCAACAATATCATAACTGAATAACACATGGTTATTTTTTCTACGCAAAAGTTGTGAAATAAAACCGTGCAATGTAAACTTTACCACCGAAAGTTTAATTTTTGTGTGCATTCATACATATTCTATTACACATATATTATATCTACCTTTTCAAGTCGCGTATTTTTGTTTTGACTATATTAATTAAAAATCTCTGTTTTCTCTGTAAAAAATTTCTCTAGAAAAAATTTCTTTCTGCATCGCGGCAGTTAAATAACTCTTCGTAAACATATATATTTTTACTTATTTCGTAGGCACTCTGAGTCTTTTTTGTTCAGCCCAAATTTTTTTTTACTGTATTCTATGCTTTCAAAAAATTTTAAAAATTCAGGATTATTTTTCAACATCTCTACATTGCCAAATCTTTAAATATTAAAACCTTTATTTAATAAAAATTGAACTTTGTGCCAAGAAATTTGAGAATGAAATTTCACCCGGGTCTCAAAAAAGATTCAAAGTGTCTAGAGTTAAGATCATTACGATTCCTAAATTATTCATGACGATCGAAGCGAATGAGCGCAGCCAGTCACTCTATCGTTCGTGGCGCTCAGTCACGAAAATTGCGCGAGCCGCAGAGTCGATTAAATCCACTGTGAATGCAAAATGATACATAATTTATTTCTTCTATTGTTGCAGGTGAGTACCGAGGCGAGATCCAAATCCAAACCATCGCCGCTGCCGCCGCCGCCGCCGCCGCCGCCGCCGCCTGCGGCTGACACGCGATTACACTTCCCCTTTTCCCTCTGAAACTCGTCGAGTGAGTACAAAGCGATCCTAGAGTCCGACGCCACGTGCAAATAGCGCCGTTCTACGTCTAAGTCCACGAGTAATCTACACGGACTATCTCCTTTCACGTAATTCATGCTGACAGTGCATAATCTACGCGGATAACACTCGAGCGTTTCCCCTTCCCCCTTTTTTTCTCGTTTCTGGACTGGACTTTATAAGTAGAAAATAAATTCGATTCGTGACTTAATTTCCTTGATCCCACGAATGATAGAATATTTTAATGCGCGAGTTATCGCCGTTATTTCCGTCCAAAAATGTAAAAGTTTGATTTATTTACCAACCTGTAGCTATCATTATATTACGTTCTTTTTTTATGTTGTTTTTTTACGTTGTTGTTGCAAAAGGCAGAAATTTTTATTTAATGTTGCCATCAATTTATAATATTTATCTTTGTAAAATATTGAAACGTTGAATCATATATCTGGTTGATTATTCAGCCTCTATATGTGATTTATGTCATTTAAGTTTTTTATTATAATACGCGCGATGTCATGTCTCTATGACAATTTTTTATAGAGGAAACATCAGTACGCTTATTAATTTAATTACATATATAGCCATGCAGAGGAAGAAAGTATGTAATATAATACACATGTCATACATGTAAACGTCGCGTAAACAATTTATGAACTGGTGGTTCTAATTCTGCCCAACGAAAACATAAAACTCTCTTTTCCGATGAGAAATAAATGGCTGATAAATTCTATAAATCTCTCGGGTAGATCGCCATTCGCGCAACTATTTTGGGAACCGAATTCGAGGGGAAAACGAACGAATAAAGCGACGACATACGCAATGTGCACAATATGCGACTCTCTCTTCTGCAGGAAAGAAGGGATTATGATGATATTATCGCTCGATCACGATGGAGACATAGTGCGATTCGAAACGTGATTGATGGAAATTGATTTAATTAATATTAATGAGCCGCGTCAATCGGTAGAATGTATGCGCGATTATTATCGCATTCCGAATGGCATTATAATTTGTGTCACAAGGTATCGATGTAATACATACTAATCGCTGTTTGCGGCGTATTATTATATTTTAACTTACGCGACACTCCAAGTTTGCGTCGCGATGCGGGTGATCTTGAGAAGCCAAAATGCGAAAAAGCTGAAGAGATCGAAGTGAACCGACAGTATTGAAAAAAATATCCGCGAAAAACTGCATAATTTTTTGGATATTTTTATAGATAGAGATATAGGATAGGATGAAATCGTACTCAGAAAACGAGAGAGAAAACTTTGCTGAGAAATATAAAAATTTAAGTATATATAGATACAGATTTGAAAACAATTTTGTTGGATTATTAAATAATTATATAAGAAATTCAAGAATGAGCTATGGGAAGCTTTGACATTCTAGCTTAAAAGTAAATAATAATGTTCAGATTAACTTATCTTAGTCAATAATATATAATAAACTAAAGAGTCTCAAGTTCAATATAATTTAATTGAGTTAAATTAGAGTTGAACAATTTAATTAAAATAACAATTTTAATTAAATTAACGATATTTCGAGTAAAAGCAGTAACAACCTATAAAATGATTAATTCAAACTAGGTATAATTTGACATTATACAATAAATGTAATAGTACCTACACTGAGAAAAATTTCTGATTGAAAATAAACGAATTAGTAAATTTTAGTTATCATAATTGGAAATTTCGATTGAAATTTTGATATGATCAGAATCTACTGATTTATTCATTTTCAATTATCAGAAATTTTTCTCAGCGAAGATACTCAAAAATTCATCATATTTCTAGTACAAAAGTTATTTCGATTTTAACAAATAACTGACGATCTCATCGTGTTAACTGATTTAATAATATTGCGGATAGAAACGCAGTTATAATTTTTACAGTTTTTTTTTTGCAATTTTAACGATCAACGTTATGATGATGCGTCAATTGATGCGATTATTTATTAACATTATTTGAACGCTGTTTGTTTTTGCGTTTGTTAAAATAAAGAACGACATGCGGTACACACTGTAAAAAATGTAAAACAATTCACAATTTCACGTTGTGTAGAATTGTATTGTTTTTATTTTCGAAATTTGACAATGCTGTTTTTCTCAATTTTTTTTTTGTAAACTTATTCGGGAAAATAATGAAAAATCTCGTTGAAGATTTATGAATGACTATATCCGTTTTTATTACATTGCTTTGAAAAGGCATGAAATGTAAATGAAATGATAGAAGATGTACTTCACAAGATCGTAAAGTGGTATTTGCATCTCAATAAATAATTAACTCTTTTACCAAGATGATGCAAGACGGAGGTTACGATCCTTTAGCGACCATATACATTAATATATCCCGCTTCATTCAATAAAAATTCTATGGCGTCTCGCTTCTTCAATAAATTAAAATAAATTTAATACATCGTAGTCAACATCATGACTCTTGAGTCACATAGAGATGTTTATAGGACATATTTACGACGAATATTAACGATATATATGAATATAAGATAATGTGAAAAATATCTTCATCTTTGATCCTTTATGATATTATAGGAAAAATTATATAATTTGATATTATTATATAAGAAATATTTATTAAACATGATATTTGTTTAAGTTGAATAGCTAAAAGTATCACATGGCAAACTTTACGAACCTCACAAAACACATAACGGCATTGGATTGTTTTTTCATTTTTTTTTCATCTACATGCAGTAATAATGAACTTTATCCTTTTAACTTTGTTTTTGAGATCGTTAAATTCAAATGTTTTCGTGAATAAATTTATTCTACAGCAAAGACACGCAAATCGCACTCATAATTATCAACAAATATCTCGTATGCGTGTCCTTCGCGTTCTCGCTTTTTTTTTCCGAGGAACTGGAAAGTCGACGCACATAGCTGTGTTCGTACCGCTCCTCGCTTTATAATAATCGAGTGGCGCGCGTTATGCCAATGTAAGGTAATTTCAGCTGTGGCAGTGCATGCACGCATGTATGTCCGATATCCGACACGCTAACGACTGGAGTAATTACGACGGGTTAAAAGTTAATTGCATTGCGAAGAGAAAGGAGGAAAAGGAAAAGAGAATGACAGGGCGATCAGGAAAAATTCTCAATTGTTCGAAAATTATCACATTCCATCTATCTCGATCGTAAGGATAATCCGATCCATTAATATTTTCAGGAAAAATTGACGGTTGATTGACGATGTACAATTAATTATCTGGAGACAGTATCTTAGCGCTAAGACATGGCGCGATATACTGCCGTGTTTCTTCACGCGAGTCGACAAATTGTGCTGGATCAAGATTATCGGATCTCAATAATGGCTATTCCGATCGAGTTTTAAATATACTTAATCGATAGCTTACACTCCGGTTGTATTATACATGCTTTTATTTTTTCTCTATATACCCTACAAGCGGAAATATTGCGACACAAAGTCCGGATCTGTAACTTTTAAGATTGAGATACGTCGTTGTCGTCGATCAGCTCTCAGAATTAGACGCCCAATGGTTCATGGAACATTCTTGGGGCATGAAATGAACGTTCAGGATGTCTTTTCCAACGAGCGTCCATGTCATTGATGTTCTCTTAGAGCGTCCGATGGGCGTCAAATGTGCATGAAATGAGCATGAAACGAGTCAAGTGAACAAATGAATGTCAAATGGGCGTTAAATTGGCATCAAATAGGCATGAAATGGACATCCATCGGACGTTCTTGGTTAACTTTAAGAAAACATTCTTAAGATCAGGTCAAGATTGCAGAAAATATTTTTACAATTAAATCTATAGTGTCAAATTTAACCTGATTTAACGTGATTAAATATATAGTGTCGATTTAACACTATATAATGTCAAATTGACATAATATAGTGTCAAATTTAATTATCGTTTTAGTAAAAAATAACGATACATTTAGTAGGAGCAGTGGCAATCTAACTCACGTTAAGTTTGACTATAGATTTATCATAACAGTAAAAATATTTTGCAGCATTGCATCATACTTGAGTTGCCTCCATAATTATTGTGATGATTTAATAAAATGATTTTCAGATTTGTATCCAACTAAATTAGTAGATATTTTAGCATAATCGTTCTTTCCATGTAAATAGTAACTTCATTTGAGATTGGTTAATCTTTTTTTACATTAAACGTATTACAGATTTCGATCAGTGAACATTCTATTAGACGTACTCGTAAAACGACATTGATTGACTCGAATATTCATAGGGAAGTGTCTATTCAAGGAATAAAATAACACTAAATTTTTGCTTGAAAGTAATTGATATATTGCTCATATCCATGATATTTTTGACAACATCTTAAAATGGAGATAGATAACGTCAATTTATTTTTTTCTGGATAGTTTCTTATCACTTTGATAATTAATTGTATGTTATAGATATTTATATTTTTATTTGTTTAATCATATATCGAGAATAGGTCAATACGTTATTATGAAAAACTATAAATCGCCTCGTTTGATGTAACATATGATATTGAAAAATAATTATATTTAACTCGTTTACTTTTTCTTTGTTATTTCTATTGGGCATGAACGCTGCGTGTGGTTGACGTTATTTGCATCTGTGCAAATATGCAATTTAGACCAGCTGCCAACGAATGCTGCAACCGCGCTGTAAATAACATGTATATTTAATGCGGACGACAAAGTCTCGTTGTCTGAAGAGATTACACGCCGATTAAGTGATCTGAATCTTAATCATCGCTGTCGGAATTTTAAACAGTATTACGAATCTCGTGATAGCTTTTTTGTTGGTTCTCTCGTTTATTCAATTATGACATTGACACGCCGACAATAGCCTTGCTTTGCGTGTCGACTTTAATTAAAAATTCAAGTAGGTATCACACAAAGAAAGTGTACATACATCTATCCGATTTTGGAATATTATCAACAATTAAAAATGGAAATATCAGTATATTTACAATCTTATAATATTAATAATAAATAATTGCTATGTTAAACTGATCTCTCAACAAAATATTTATGTGTTTCCAAATCAAAGGAATAAAAAATACAACAAATAAAATATTATAAGTTAGAGAAAATTATGAAATTTGTTTTTTTAATCAGGGAAAGGTTATGGAATTTTAAGATAAGGAATTTGTGATAATCCTGACATAGAATTCAATTATGTCGCGGAATACTAATACGTAAAATAATTCCTTTTGGCTGGCGACATCTAGCAGATTGACAGTCTGCAACAGTTACACCTGTGAATTCATTAAAGGGCGTTAGTGTCGATCGGCTAGCACGAAGGACTCATTGAGATACACTTTGAAAGCCCCGAAAGCCACAAAAGACAGTATCTTTAGAGCGCCGCTTCAAATTATTGAGCCAGCTGTTATGCTGCGTCTTATCCTTCTGTGTTTCCCTTTTCCTTCTTCTTCTTCTTCTTCTTCTTCTTCTTCTTCGCCTCGCTTTGAGTCTCTATGGTAGTCAAACGCCTTTATGCACTTAAAGCTAGGCATTCCTGCCACCTGCTGTACCAAAATTAAAAAATTCCGTCAACTGTACGCGACATTGTCGCTTAAAATCTCTGTGATTACTCTTCATGTTAGGTGCCTGCGCACGGTAGAACAAATATTAGGAACAGGAATAAATATTAAGATTTCAACAATTAAATTAAAGGACTCTTTTAAATAACAAAAATATCAAGAATGTAGAAAGACAAATTCAAAGATATATGTACAATCGTTTAAAGTTTTAACATTCTAATAAATTGATAAATTGATTGAAATATATCGATAGTTCAATTGATTGTGAGCAATTTTGTTTTCACTCTTCATCCATCGGATTCACGTAAGATACGAATCACATATATTTTATATAAATATTTTATATAAATATTTTATATAAATATTTCACTCTTTTTTACCGTTTAATGTCTTAATTGTGACTATTTAAAATACATCTGACTTTTTCACTACGTTTTTTTGATCACTGCGAATTTATAACACCTAATGATGGACACACAATGACGATACCGAAACATGTTATGTAATACAATGTAATGTAATGTAACGTAATGTAAAGTATTTATACCAAGCTTATATTTCATATCAATTTATTAGAATGTTAAAACTTGGAATGATTATTACATATATCTATGTTTGAATTTAACTCTTTGCTCTTCTTCTATATTCTTGATATTAAGATTTCAACTTATCAGATACATCGGAATACACAATTTCTAGTAGATCGAAATCTTATTATTTATTTCAATTCCTAATATTTCTTCCATTGTGCGCAGGGCCTTATTCGCATCATTAATTCTTCGCGAACAAATTTTGTTCGAATATTGATATTAATTGTTAACTATTCTCGACTCTACGAACTCTGATTTTCAAGTCAAACAACGCCGTAACATGTTCGCGGTTGCGGGCTGCGGGCTGCGGGCTACGAAGCAAGACACGCGTAGATGCCACCGTCGAGATACACGAGACGACACGCGTTCTCGTGTGTCCGTGGATCCGACAACGGTGTTCTCGATGCGACACGGAGCGGCGCATCTCGCGTGATACACGGTAGAAGCACGTCCGTGTGCTGTCGGCGCCTTTGATGCGGCTGCACACGGCGTGCGCGTGTGCGTTGTCCGGCAGCGGATGAAAGTGGCGCTGCCGAAGAATGCACCTTGCGTTCTCGCGTTCTCCTTCTGTCCTAAGAAGGCGGCCTTTCCTCCTTCTTCTCTGCAGGCCGGCACTCTTGAGCGCTCCACAGCGTGAAATCTGCCCAATTGAGGAAGACAGAAACACTTTATCTGCGTAGCAGAAATACTGTAGACAATTCTACTTCGAAATTATTTCACTTGATTATTAATTTCAAATTCAAGTTCAATATTAAATTTATCCTTTGAAGAGAGACTTTGTAAATGTTAAATTGTTTATGTTAAATTTTTCATTCTTCGGATAAAATAAAGAATATCTGTCTAATAGAGTTGTATCTACTATTATATAATTCATTATTTTTTAGTTGTACTATCACGAGTACATAATTTATCACTATTTAATTATATCTATTTGCTATTCTTTAAAACTTTTAAAGTCATTTTTATTCTGAAGAGTGAAATCTCATTTTTAAAGATTATCGAGTCACTCTTTATCAAGATTGGTTTAATTTAATTTTCACTCTTTAAAATGAGATTTCATGTCAAAGAATTTAGAGAGTACTACTAATTTATAATTTAAATTAGGAACTATGTAATATATTGTGAAATTGGTAGAATTGTTATGTAACGATCGTACATAAATATTTCATTCTGCTAGTCCTTGGACTAATTTTATACCGTGCGTCTTTGCCGGATATGTTCCTTCGCATGGGTGCTTTCTCATTTTTCTTAAAACCGGAACTCCCCTTTTACTTTACCATTAAATTTTCATTCGGCACCGCCGACTTCGACTGCTGCACGCAAAGTCGATGCGTTGATAACATATTAAAATGTATGAATAGCGTCTCAAGGTTTATTGTAATAATTTATGAACTTAAAACGCACACATTATTATTAGAACGATGTCATGCAACCATTGTTACAATGTTTCTTCTTACAAAAGTGGGAAGAAAATTGCACGGTCAATTGCTGCTATTAATTCTATATTTCTCAACAGTCGACATCTGGCAATTAAGAATGATGCTAAATATGTGACGAAATTTTTAGATAAAATTATCGTCATGCGATTTACATTAAAAAAAATAGCGTTTATTAGTTGTCTCGTATCTAACGAGGAAAAACGATATGTCCCTCTCTGATTTTAATAAGCTTTGGATATGTTATTCTGAAAATCTCCGTTGAAAAAAAATAAGTTTTTTTTTTAGTCAGATTATATTTATTTAGAACAAATAAAATGAATTTTTTCTGATTAAGTATCATCTAAAACTAAACTGTCAAAGATATAAAAGAATATTTCAAATAAAAGTCGAACGGTTTAAATAAAAGTTGAATAGTTCTAAGAGTCCTTTATGAAGTACTCTTAGAACCATTTAACTTTTATTTAAAACATTCTTTTATACATATCTTTGACAGTTTAAACGATATTCACTCAGAAAAAAAAAATTGACTTTTTTAAAGGAAGAACTTTTCCGTTCTCTTAACTTACGAGTACGCACTTATAAAAAAATACTTTAGCTCTTATTTTTGTCCATACTGTAATATATTCAAAGCTTGTAAAAATTAATAAAATTGAAGGAGACACTTGATTGTACTCCCTCGTGAGATACACGCTCATGCGGTAATTCAATTTACAAATGTAGTTCTAAACTGCACTTTTGTAGAAATACGGCGAATACCGCGTCGACCTCGGACAATGGAAAAAGTGACATTGATGAAGAATGCACCTCACAGGGAGGTATTCTTTCTCGAGGTGGCATTTTTCAAAGCGCCACCGTCGTTTTGCCGTTGGCAGAAAGTCATCTCTTTCTGAAAATCGAGAGCTCGCCCACCTTCGGAAATCTTGCGCCGTCCATCCTTCGACGGATAAAACGCAGACGAAAATTGGCTTCCGTTTGCCGAACGTGTCGTCCCTCTGCGCGATGCGCTTCTTCGGCCTCGATGCGATCGCGTTTTCGTTCCCGCCCTAACAAAATGCATCGACTGGGATGCAATCTCGTGCAATTTTGTTCACTGATATTTGTAATGTCGGACGAATATCGCATGCTTCTTTCTGGCATTCTTTCATCTCGAATTCATTCGGCGAGGAATTCTGAATTCTCATGTATGCTCGAAAAAAATTTCCGTTTGCGAAGAGAGACACTGTTCAAGTGTCTGGCAGTGCTTTGACAGATCGAAGTGTTTACAGACGGATTTGTCCGAAGCATTTCAACAGAAGTTTATCGATAAGAACGCAAATATAAGTTGCTCGCGGAATCGATAAATTGAAGATTAGAATGAAATAAAATTGCAAGTCAGATTGTAACTCGTAAATAGAATTTTTCAAATTCTACACTGAGAGAAAGGATTTTGTTAATATTTAGCAAGCCACTAGTACCTTTAATCGGTGATTGGTAAATACGTGACAACAAATTTTGTAGTTGTGTTGCTAGTCTGCTATACCAACCAATTCTTAGTAACAGAAGCAAACTATATAGAATCTAACCTTTTAGATAGACTTTAAGCTCGTTTACATAGAATTTACATAAATGATTGGAGTCTCAAGTCGTAGAAAACCGACCAAGCATAGTCAAATGTAAGAGGAATACTTGATTAGAATATCAATTTTTTACGATTTGGGATCCTGCAATCGTCTATGACTTTTATATATACAAGCCTCTTATTTGCTAGCGATACTATTGACTATTTGTTACATTGACGAATTAATTTACAAAAATAAATCGATCGTAATAAATCGATCGGTTTTTTTTTAACAAATGTCACATTTGGTTTCCCTTGATTTTATTCCTATAACAAAATCATTTCTCTCAGTGTACTTTTGGTCGTCGATAAGTCAATTCTTTTTTAAGCTATTCGCGATCATGGCGTTCATATTTTTAAATTATAAAGTTCTTATACGTATCTCCGAATAGAAAATTCTGAAATGCAGAAATTTTTCTCGTCTGATCTCTTCTTTTACATAACTTGTACTCTCCTCTCTACATATCATCGTTTCTCACGTGAATTCTATCGAAAATCCATGCCTTGATTTCTCCCGCTTCTTTGTGCGTCGTACATTTGCGCAGCTGCAACGTAGCCGGCAGGTGATAGGAACACATGCTGCATGGACCACGCTGGGCAACGCATTCCTTTTACTCGACGGAGGCAAAACTCGCTCCGTTGAAGACGTTCGTCTGGCCACAAGTCTTAGGAAATCAGACAACAGTGTTCGCTGTGCTAAAACGCAGCTGAACCCTTTCTTTAAAGCCCATTCTACATTAGAAGCAAACTGATCACAAGTTTATTGCGACAGCCAATATGAAGCGTTGATCTCAAAATACAAGCTTCAGATTGGCTGTCGCAATAAACTTGCGATCGGCTTGCATCTAATGGCAGAATGGGCTTAAGATGCAGTCTAGGAAAAGGCACTTCTGAACTTACGATCCGTTAAAGATGAGCAATATACACGCGTGGAATGTTGTCGTCAAACTAAACGTTATTCCTACATCTTCGATTATATCCCAGAGAGAGATAATTTCTATTATGCAAGTTACCTAACGGTGAGATTTAATAGCCCGCTTTACCTCGGTACGGAAATAGGAGATAAACGCAGAACTGCTTTTGATGCGTGTGTTTCCGTAATACCACGGAATCTTGCGATAATCTCTGATTTAAAGCCAGAGTACGAAATAGTGTGGGATAATAGTAGTATGAGATAAATAACCGGAACCTTTGCTCTCCATTAATCTCAGCTATCATAGAGCAGTATATATAGCGGCGCACAGTAAATGCAGGAATCAATCTGACTTCTTGTACAGTAGATAAATGCAGTAGAAGCCGCACAGAAAGGATTAAAATGAAAGTATCTGCACTGCATGATCAAGTAACCCTGTATTAGCATACGAAGGGAAGGCTTTATTAGGTTCCATTCCATAAATCTAAGATTAGCTTTAATATTAAATCTTTAATCTCTCTTTAACTTATCATCTAGCTTTTCTTAATTCTTGAAAATAGAAAAAGATAGATAATAAATTAAACCGAAATTAAAATTAATCTTACATTTGTGAAATCGAGCCTTTGCGTCCTAAAGAATTTCTAATGATAATAATTGATGATTATATGTGGACTAAAAAACAAATATGTTAAATATTTTTCTTAGACAATAATGAATTAATCTAGACTTCTAAATGACTAATTCCCGTTTCTACCAATGAAAACTTAACTTTAATCAACCTACTCTTCATTCTTTTTTTATTTTTAGAACTAGAAAAGATCTTGTTGATGGAATCGAAATTGAAATTGAATTACATTGATAGAAACAAGCATAAATCAAATAAGTGAAGAAAAAGCTACTAGATTTGAAGCTAGATTTTAACATCTAATAATATTTTTAATTATAAATTCTAAATACAATACATCTTTCAGTTATATAAATTGCGCGTTACTGTCGGACATCTTGAAACACAATCATAAACTGAAGATGAAATAATAATTTCACAATTAAATTGACTTAATAATGATGCGTCTTAAAACATTAAAGAAATTGTTGCTAAAAATATTAATCCAGCCAGGATTCGATCCTGGAACCTTGATCCGACTATTCTGAGCAGGTATCTCTTTCAATTCACTGAGGCATGGCATTTGATAATATTTGCCGACAACCAGTATGTATCTTTTTTTTTAGATTTCAAGCGTCTTTGTTGTTCATGAAAAATTTCCTTCCTAATTGCCTTCTTATAACACTTCGTCAAATATCCATGAACGTCACTGATCATCCGTCGTACATCTATTCCCTCTTTCACTCAAGAAACTAATAAATGTCTATCCTTTTCACAAGCATCTCTTTACCCACCGCGTAGATTGTTACGAGTAACGTCGACTCGTCGGAGGTTAACCGTCGCTTCCGGCTCTGAATACCCTGCAACAGGTCTTCCCTTTTCCTCCTAGCCGATCGAGCCTTGATAAGGATACCTATTGACTACCCTTTCTTCTTTCTCCTCTTTTCCTTCCGATTACATCACTCGTTGCCTATCTCGTTGCCTATGCAATAATGCATAGACCTTATTCGAATACGATTTAGATACAATTATCTTAGATTCTAGGAATTTTTTTAGATAATCCTAGAAATAATTCAACAGGAATTGAACGTGAATGTTATTAGTACATAGTATATAGTGGTGAAAAAAATATGAATTAAATATGAATTAAATAAAATCGTTTTACATGTAAACATTATTGAATATATACTTTTTAACTATTTTTACAAACCTTTAAATGTGCCATTTTTTATCGAAAATCCGTAATAAACATTATATTAATTGAAATAATTTTTTTCAGTACTATTATAATCTTTACAAAGTGGAAAACCCATAATAGTGGTGTTGAAATATGTTATATTTTGAGGCAAAGAAAACTGTGAGCTATTTTAAAAATAGATCTCCAATTTTTTAAAATTAACATGCTTTTTTTTAATATTTGTTTAGTTTCTATTTACTTTTTCCAGAAAATTTATTAAATTCATATCTACATTTTCTTGTTTTAAGAAAAACAATAATATCATACAATATGTTGTCAATAATTTTATTGTAAAACAGCTTAAATGATAGTTTAAGTTAAAAAAAAAATGAAGTGACTTCTGGTTTAATCTAATTTTTATTTTACTTCTAAATAAAATTTTGATACAATTTGATTTTCGTAAAATAATTTATTTCTAGTAATATCCATCTCGTTTCTAGCTTATCATTTCGCATGCGTAAATGTGACTGATATATTTTTTCGGACTCTCTCTTGTGTTTTCTTAAGTTTAAGAACTATATTATATACTATATTACTATATATATATATATACTATATATATACTATAACTATATTATATACTATATAATATTCGCATATAGGAAAAGAAAAAGCTTTCAAAATGTTCTGATGCATACGTACAATTGAATGCATGCGCGAGCGATCCGGGGGAAAGAGAGAAAGAAGAAAAAAAAGTCACCCCGGTCAGATGGTCAGGCCTCATTAGCGAGATAAGTTACGCGAAGAAGTTTTGCAGAGTACGCTCTTCTCTTTCTCTCTCTTTTTTTCCCCTGTAAATGTACATGCCTCTATCTTTCTCTGCTTCTCTCCCTCCCTCCCGCTCTTACCCTTTTCTCTCGCTTCATCGGCCACGCGGGAATCTCCAGGCTTTATATTAACGTTCGCCATTATCGTTTTAGCCGCGGCATCGCATTTTTATTTTTATCTTCGAGGTACCGCTCGCGCGTTCAATTATCGCTGCGAGAAAGTATAGAAACGCGACGTGACGGTGTTTGTTTTCTCTGCATCCCTCCTGTTTCCTCGCCGTGATATCCCTCCCTTTTCGAGCCCCTTCTGACGGTTCGTCCACCTCCTAACCCTTTCTCCACCTCTAACCATTTCTCCTCCCGCGTCTCCCCTCAATCTTTTCATTTAACCCTCGACGCCGACCGCATAGAATTCCGAGGGATTTCGAATTATGCTCATTCTCCCTTCCGCCTCTTTTTGCTCGTCGTAGAGCCGATATTGCTTCCTCGTATCGTCCTGTCCGGTAGGGCAGTATGATAATCGATATAATCGCATACGTATGTATCCCTGAAGGGTTGTTTCGGAACGACGAAACGCGATAGCAGACTCACACTCGTAGCTGACACTCCACACTCGGCATCATATTGAACGTAAGTTAGCTATTAACTCTGGTCTGCCATCGTGAAACTTTTAATATCATAATGTAGGAGTTGTATACAATCCGATGTATATAACTTGGGGCCGCAATTTCAAAAGAAACGATAAAATCAACGAGATTTTTATCGTGTTTCTGCAAAAATAAATATCTCTCGGAAAGGCTTGTATAAACTTGACAAAGAAAAATCGATATTGCGTAAAATGAAAGAATGGGATTTCTCTCCTCGAGTCGATACTTTTCAGCGTCTCTTATTCGCGGAATCCTAAAGCACGACGCGGCGACGATCGCGATAATAATAGCGATTGAAGTTTATGATTCGAGCTTCTTCTCTCGGATTCTCACCTTTTGCTCCGCAATTGTATCGAGAATGTGTCGATCGGTGCATCTCTCGGCGCAATTCTACGTGGGGTATAAGGAAGACAATTGTGAAATGCCCGGAATTGCCGGCGGACACGCGGGATTCGCGCTTGCGGCGTAAATGACGTTTTCTCTACGTTTTCTTCCCTCGGTACTTTCTTTATGGGTGATGATAATGGCGTAACGGGAAACGTAACGATAAATTTTATTCGCATTCCAATTCTCGCCGCGAAACTCCGCGAGCGATGTTCACGTCGGTATCTGCAAGAGCGAATTTTGAGGAACGTGTATCGCAAAAACTGCACGCCTTCTTTATAATAGAATTTATAACCACCAAGAATGTAATTATATGTACAGATGTAATTTATAGATAGACTACTCCTTCAGATGGTACTATGCATATATTAGTGTCTATATGTATGCAGTTAATATAATTTGCATAACAAAAAGTTATATAAAATCGTATACCTATAATACCGATATTGAAATTGTAATAATTTATTTAATTTTCCGGAGCTGACGTCAAATAATTTGTTGCGTTAAAACTTTAAATATTTTTGCACACGGAAAGAATGATTTTACTAAAGTATATAAAATTTAATTAGATACAGATCAGAAAACAATTTTATTGAATTAATTAATTACGTAAGAATGTCAAACATGATAAGCAATAATAGATAAGTTTTGACATTCTAACAATTAGTTTGATTCTACATAATTATTTTGATGGTTCAACAAAATACTTTTCAGATCTACATTTAGCTACATTTTTAGAATTTTTAACAAAGTTTTTTTAATATTTCAAAACGAGATAAATATATATTTGGATTCTGAATGTAGAAAACACAAACAGGCCTAAAATCTGTCACATATTTACTTCTAGATCTGTAAGATCCATTTAATTTAAAAGTTAATTAAAAGTAAATCTAATTAAATTCAAAAAATTAAAATAACAGCTCTTATTAAAAAATGAATATTAAGTATATTTTAATAAGAATAATCCAAATTTGCAGATGTAACATAACATTCAATTGTGACTTTTTTGACAAAGAGATCCATATTTATACTTGAGTAGTTCAATAGATGTCAACTCTGTAAGGTTAAATTCATTTCGATCCTCGTTAAGCAAAGATGTAAGGATCAAGACAATTTTCGTGAATTACATGAGATAAGCATCGTGCTAACTATGACGTTGATGTGCTCTCGTTCCATGCTGTTCGCGCTAAGGACGCATAATAATCGAACGCCTTCGCGCGCCATAATCGCGCGACATTAGACGAGACGCGATACGAGATCTCGAGCTCATTGCCAATTGCGTTTCCAGCAAAATTGAAAGATTGCTGGCCTGCCCACCACGCCGGCTACCTTATTATCCTGCCTTATTATACTCAACCCACGAAATCGTATATCCGGAATTTCCCAATGTGCCCGAACCCGCCGACAAGAGATGCCCAATCATTCGCACGCACTGCGAACGTGCGCGGCAAACGCCCACGGTGCTACATTTAAATTAAACGCGATTCGTGGCCCAAGGCTGGCCATTCTTGGAGTGTCGAAATAACATAGAATTACTCGGACGACGCGCTACAAAGTATGATGACTATTAATCACGCATACCGAAAACCGGGAAAGAACAGGGATGTATCGATTTTACATTAGTGTGTTCGTAGAGCTCTTTATTTTATCCAACGTTAAATTGTCTCGATGTCGCAGTTTAGAGAAGTATAAATCGATATAAAACGTATCTCTCTTAAATTCTTTGGAGTGGAATCTCACTCTGAGAGTGAAAAGTGAGCCACTTGAAAAAAGGCTGGCTCAATTTTTAATCTTCAAGAGTGAGATTTCACTTTAAAAGTTTTAGAGAGTACGTATACAAAATTTATGTACATAAGAAACGTACAGTGAAAAAGTGTAGGAACGTCGTCTTCGCAATTTCGCGAGAGATACAACCGCGTTCGAGTCGAGGCGAGCACGGATTCTAGTTTGCTAGCCCGTTAACGGCAAAGCGATGCGCAACTATCAGTACAATGTGCAAAAATAACCGATATCTTGGTGATGCAGTTTGCCTCCGGTAAAGTGAACTTCCTCCGACGCATATTGCGCGAGAATCGTTGCGCCGTCGGCGCTTTTGCATTTACATTTACGACCCACTTTCGCATAGGAAACTTCTTGCTAAGGGCCACTATGGTACTGTCGAGATGTGTATCCTGCCTATCAAGAAAAACTGCCCGGAGCAGTGACAGAATTATTATCAGTGTGAAATATCGATAATCGATTCTGGTACGATATTACGCCAAATGTACTTTATATGTAAAATTAATATACATTTTGAATTTGTATGTATTACTAATAGAATTTTGATATAGATGTACATGAAAATTAAATATTGCAAAGACTACAAAAGCTGCTCTCTAAATCTGAATCAGTGAATAGTTACTAATTACCCAGTGGCATACCTGGCATTGATATTAATAATTATCCATTGATTCAGATTTAGAGAGTGGATGACAGAATTAAATATTAATCGTTAACATAAATTAATATGGCAGACCTACTCAATTGGTGTTGTCACGTTGTTGTAAATTTACACACTAAGCTTTCAGACAGAGGAAGGAATTTCTTTGATCGGAGTTGCCACAAAACTTAATCAGAGAAATCAAGTAAATATCAGGGAGTTTTGCAAAATTTTTTGGAAAAATTCTTGGCTTTAAGGTATTTAATATACCTACATCGCAGTTTTGGAATACTGCTAACTTAATAATTAAAAATGCAAGCAGTGTCAGCAACATTAATAGTAATTTACATTGCTGTATTAAATTGAGCTCTTAACAAAACATTTAACGATTTCTAAAGAGGAGAATACAAAAAATTTTTAAATATTATTAAAAATAATAGAAAAAGTTATGAAATTTTGTCTGGAAATCAGGGAAAGTTATGGAACTTTAGAGAGGAATTGCGACAACTTCGCTTGATTATATTTATACATTCGAATTTCACGCATTCTTGTAACACAGCATTACATAAATATAAGTATCTGATTCTTAAGTCGGCAATGTCGAAATGTAATAATTTAGCGTAACGATCTAACGCATACGAATTTCATACGAATTTCGAGAACCTCCATTTTTTTTTCTTTATCCTTCGGGCTCTCCGTTCTTCTCTCCATCCATGATTACCATGGCGAACACGCAAACGGGCGAAGTAAGGTCACAAGAGGAGGATCCAAGATGATTCACAAAAGTTGATTCACAAAACGCCAGTGATCTCACCGTTTTCGTCATATTGCACGCGGCTGTAAAAGAAGTAGAAGATGAAGGCGCGATCAACAATGCGCTATGTGTGCGCCGGATGCCGAGAAGAGTAAACTCCAGCTTCCGGGTGGACTGAGCGAGCGAGCGAGGAGTGAACGCTCTCGAAAGTATTCATAAATATAAATTGGACTTTGATTCGGCCCCCGTTAGCTCCCGGAATTGTGGAGATGGAATGTGGGGAAGCCTCCTGGTAGATCAAATTCTTCCGCTCCCCTCGGAAGAAGCGAGCTTCCACAGGGTGTCCGTGAAACATTTGAACAAATTTCCGGAGCGAGTTTTTCTGTATCGAAACTATACTGTAAAAAAAAAAGATCTAAATGTATATCCGAAAATGTGTTTAAAATTATAATCAAAAATTGAGAAACATTTTTATTATAAGCTGCATAATTGTTTTTAAATTAAATTTTATTTTTTTTTTTTAGATAACTATTTGACAACTGAACGACATACGAACACTTTCGTTGTGTCAAAAATTTATTTTTAAGCATTTGTTAAAAATACAAGTCTTTCGGAAACATCCTGTATATCACGTTTCTATTAACTTGAAAAGAAGCATCGATTCCCCCAGAAGGTTTTTCTTCTTACGCAAATAGGCGAGCGAGCACTGTGTACTTTTTGTTACTTAAGAAATCGAGATGATTGACTACCGGTCTGGGAATTAATTAATTTGTCTGAGTGCGAACAAATTTATGCAAATATAAACGTTATATTATTTCGAAATGTGTAAACGAAAATCTATCGATTAAAATTATTTCGATATAATTTGCTCGTAGTTAAGAGGCTAATGTGAAGTTGTTCTAAAATTGTTCTTCTAAAATTGTTTTTTGAATAACTTTTTTACTGAATATGTGCAAACGAAAATTTAAAATATGCATAGATATTCAAACAATGAGCTATTGAATGAAGAAAGTTAATTTTTTGTAAAGTTCAGGGAGCTAACTTCACACAGGTTAGCGTTCTAGAGTTAAGGGTTGCCGCAGACAGAATTTCTGTAACAGTAACCTTAAGATGAACTTAAACGGATGAGCCAATCAAGATACTACTTTAGAAACGAAAATTCTACGAAAATAGAAAGAGCAGCAAATTTATTTATAAAGTTTTAACCGGTGAAATTCACCTTATTGCAAGGTTATGAATAAGTTTACTGCTGTTTCTATTTCCGTTAGATTACGTAGATCTAAAGCAGTATCCTGATTGGCTCATTGACTTAAGTTTACACCATACGCATACTTTACGAAATTTTGTCTGCGACAGCCTGCGACAGGCTACAGCATAGATTTTTGCATAATGCATGACATAAGCGAATCAACTAATCAGAATCTTTCCTTTCCTCCCCTTCCATGGAAAAGAATTTCGATTGGTTGATTCCCTTATGCACTATGCATTATGCGTTATGCAAAAGTCTGTGCTGCCATCATTACGCTATAAAGGCTACGTTATTCTCCAACATATCACATCCAATATATCATGTCTATTGCATAAAAAATTACTTGCAGGAAACTCATTTATCAAATCTTATAACTTTCGCGTTTATTCATTCATTTCGTTCTCTCGTGAAACGCACGACGGAAGTTAAAACTCGAGATAACACAAATATTTGTCGTTCAAAGATGACGGTATTAACCTGACGGAGTTGCCCTCGACGAATTTATCTATCCTAAGGATCTTTGTCGCGCGGGAGAAACGTCCTCTCGCCGTATATGCGCGATCCATTCTATCTCTTCTCTGACATCGTCGAAAATGTGACGAAGACGCGCTCGTGGTAAGGGAAAGAATGAAGGAAGAATGAAGGAAGAACAGAGAAACGTTGAGGCGATTCGAGAAACCACCGCCCCCGGGAATTGAACTCGGGTTACCCGCACGACTACGAAGCAAAAGTGACTCGGTCCCTTCCTTCTTTGTCCGAATATAACTGTATTTATCTCGATTCGCCCGACTGAATCATCAGTGAACGAGGAGAGCGGGATACGCTCTCTCGGATCCTCCCTCGATCGAACACGAGCTCAAACATTCCCGTTTCCCAATGAGAGTTTACTTTTCATCGATTCAGTCTTTTTTGTTATCTCTCTCTTTCTCTCTTCTTATTTTTTAAAAGACGCGAAACGCGTTTTTTACTTGCTAGGATTCACAGAGAAAAATGTAAAGTAACAGCGCTAGAATTCTGTAAAAAATGTAAAGTAACAGCGCTAGAATTCTAGTAAATTTTATGGAATCGGCAAATCCATATAGGCTTACTTATGTAATATCTACAAAATATCTTTTAAAAAAGAAAAAAATATAAGAGCCAAGTGTCGAATATTACATTTTTTAAAATAAAAAACGGATACGAAATAAATTAGTCAGATATTTCATAAAGACATAAAAGATAGATGGAAAGTGATTAAAATGGCCAACTAGATTATAGTGAAGAAAAAATTTGGCGTACCCGGGTCACATTAATTACATTTGTGTGAATAAATTATCTCATCACAGTATTTCCATTATAAATTAAAATATAAAACTAATAGACATTTGTGTGTGTGTGTGTGTGTGTGTGTGTGTGTGTGTGTGTGTGTGTGTGTGTGTGTGTGTGTGTGTGTGTGTGTGTGTGTGCGACTAGTAGTACGTAGGTAGTAACTAAATTAATAATACTAAT
>NW_012130108.1:1903489-1914824 GCF_000143395.1 Atta cephalotes | reverse complement strand
GTAACGTACGTACGTAGTACTAATATATAGTATAGTAATATATACTACTATATATATATATATAATAATAATAATAATAATATAGTTGTGTGTGTGTGTGTGTGTGTGTGTGTGTGTGTGTGTGTGTGTGTGTGTGTGTGTGTGTGTGTGTGTGTGTGTGTGCGCATAGTCTGTGGGACATAAAATATATTCACAAATAATAGACATAATATAAATTATGGAGAAACAATATGTAATAATATTGATAATATTTAGACATAGAAACATTATAGAAAACGCATTTACAAAATTAATCAGAGCAATTATTAATCTCTCTTCTTTGAATTATTGTTTTCATTGTGTATATCTGCAGAATAATGTAATAACCCTTTTATTAATTAGTATTTCAAATAATGTCCGTACTATGAAAACATATTGGTCTCAGAATATTGCGTTTCCCTTATAAGTATTATTCTTCTCCGAATTCAATTATCTTAAATAACATGATTCGTTCAACTGAGGAATTTGATCAAAAAATTTTAAGATACATATCAATATTCAATCTTTTCCGTTTGTATTCCGGTTTATCAATTCATTTCTTTTTAACATTTTATCTTATCGATAATCTCGAGAAAAAACTACCTTTTGTGTTTCGGTTCTCATAAATTTCTCCATCGAGATTACGTAGTTCATATTTCAGAAGGCGAACGATAATACCGCCGTAAAATCGCCATTGGTTATGCTATGGTCGTTAATCAAGTCTCCGCGCACGATTTCGGTCGCCAATATTAATAATACAACGTACATATATTTAAGCGTGCGTAAGTAGGTATAATGCATTCAAAGTGCTGCAGAATATCCGTTTAAATTCATACTAGACATCTGAATTCATTCGGTGACGCCTGGCATATATTTATGCGTACATGCATTTTTACTCCGACAAGCGACGGATTTACGGGCCGAGGAAATCCGCTAGACAGACGTATAACTTTCCTTCCTCGAATATTATAAACGAATTGCTCGCGAAATTGCATTTTACTAGACAGTAACATCGGAGATTCAGTCGAATATGGAATAAGTGACGCATTAGAGACGTTCCATGGAAGGTCTTTTCTCTTAGGCTTTCATTAAGCGGACATCGAATATTTTGACAAAAATTTTCTGGGAAACAGTATGGCGTGGGTGGGAAAAAATATGATGACGTGTTTACATAGTCGTATTTTTCACTCGACGGAAAATACAGCCCTCTTAAATGGGCTTCTCTTTTATACGGTGACGTTCGCATTCAGAGCGACATACGTGTGGCAAAGCTCGTGGAATGGTCGGTGAATTGGATTTGCGCAATTACGCGCAGGCTGAGTGACACGTCATTTACATAATACGACTTGTTGAGCAATTAAGTCGCACTCTGTCACTTGAGGATTGAGTGCGCTCAGAATTTCTTGTTCAGCGAATGGTATTTCTTTCGCGACGCAATTGACAGCGCGAGTTCGCAAACCTTACACGCAATACTATCTGGCGTCTGCCAGACCTTTTTATTTAATCATCCTTGTCGTCACAAGCGCCAAGTTTTTTCATCGCACTAAATTCTAAGTACTACAGAAATTCCGCATCGTTAATGGCTGTGTCCATTAATGTAGAGTAACTTCAATCTCGGTTCAACTTACTCCTCATCTTTTTCTAATGCCCATTTCCTCTGATGTCGATTAACTTTAATTTATTCATCTTTTTCTAATTTTTAACTAGCTACGTTGATAGAAATGGATATAATTAGAAAAAGATGAAGAGTAAATTGAACCGAGATTGAGATTAAAATTAATTTATATACGTTAGTGGAAACGACTATAAGTCGTGATAACAAAATACACACACGAAATTTAAAGTTAGACAATTTAAGAAAGAATATAAATGATAAAATAAATATATATAAAATTTCAGGTTTTATCGTTAATGAAAGTTGAGACTTCGCAAAGAAATTATAATTACACAACATCCTCATTTTATCGAAAATTTATTGTCTACGCTAAATTTTTTTTAAAGATATGACGTTCTATCATAAATATAATATTACATTTTTTCTGCGATTCCTCCTAATCAGAGAGAACTTAATTTATATATGAGAAGATGAGTTACCCGCATCGATTAGACAAGAAATTAATTGTCTGTGTTGCATTAACGTTGACGTACGTCTACAGATGCGGATGTGCGTCGAGACTCATCGCCGACTTCCTATCATTTTTATTTATTGACTCGATAACCTTATTCGCGTTTAATTGCGCTGTCGGAACGACAAATCATCAGAGACTTTGCCGATCGGTGATTATCACATGTGTCGAACGATCGCCATTTTTATTAAACACCCTGGTGTTATTTCTCTCAAGTGACAGGGAGAGATGATAGGACTTGATCAGGGGTCTGCTAGAAATTATCGTCTGATTAATGACTTCGAACCATAACGGAGATGCTTGAACACAAACTTCAATACGATTGAACGAACTAATCTCATTACGTGTGCCACACTTCCGCAGTTTATTCTCGTTCCACTTTAATCGATCATCGTCATATTGCCGTAGCATCTCGCTAGTCGGCGATGCCGACGTCTCTCGATATGCATTTGCGCGCATTCTGGATAATGAAGCGCAACCTCATGTTTATCTGACTGAATTTATGCGAATTTATGATCGTCTTTAAGAACTGAGAAGGCGAAAAATGTCAAACGGCATTTCGTTCTACTTGATTGGCACAATTAGTTGATTTTAACAAGATGACTTCACTTTATTTTCCCGCTTAGGCTTTTTATTTTTTATTGAAAGCCGTATTGCAGCCATATATTCCATCGATATTTGTATATATTTTTTGTAATACAAAATGTTTACAACTTGAAAAAAATCTGAAAAATTGGAATTTTCAGGCGATTTCTCTTTTACTCCTAAAAATCTGATTTTCATAGACTTTTATTGGATCTCAGAGAAATTTGTAGAATTTTGAAATTTTACTTTTAAAAAAGTCTGTTTCATTCTGAAAACATTCATTGTTTTTTTGATCATTTTTTTCTTGATGATGCAAAATATTGACAATCACTTAGCAATAAAATACACACACACACACACACACACACACACACACACACACACACACATATTAGTATAATAGATGAGAAGTAGACTTCCAAAATGCATTTTGTTCAAAATTTCATTTTTTAAGTTAAAGATGGCATAATGTTCAGTGTTGAAAGAGTTTTAAACTATTCTGTGATGTTCTGAAAGTATTTTTACACTATTCATTGCTAAAAAATCTTGACATTCGAAGTGCATTATGACTTGTAACTAAAAATAAATAAAATGTATTTGTTTAATATTTTTAACAACTATTTAGCATTTTTTTTGTTGAACATCTTACTGATTGGCAAATTGTTATTTTCTGTGAAGCATGCAGTTTTTCTATGAAATTTTCTTTCTTTTTTCTGAAAATTTTCTGAAAATTTTAAATTGTGGACAAAAATGTATTTTAAAAAATTTTACGTATTGTAAAGTTTATTCTTTACATACATTCTCGTTTATTTTACAAGTTTAAAAAAAAATCAGATAATAGTAGAAGATAAACTCAACAAAATAGCTTACTAATATTTTTGTAATGAGTCTTCCTTTTCTTGTATTTACGTGGAAAAAAAACAATTTTGTTCGAGTATTTAAAAATGTAGGTAGATACCTAAAAATAATTTTGTCTATCAAATAATTACATAGAAAACTCAAACATGACGAACAATGCTACAAAAAATTTTGATATTCTAGCAATCAACTCGAACATAATTATCTTGATATTCTAATCAAATTAATCTCAGATTTGTATTTAGCTAATTTTGATACTACAAAACTGTTCTTTCCATAAATAGATTTCATGACTCGAATTGTAGAAAATAATATAATCTCATAGAGAGTCTCTCTTTCTTCTGTTAATTTTCAGTACTTATAATTTGTTTGTACTCCAATTTATTTCAAAACTGTGTAAAAAATTCTCTGTTCTTGCCTGGAATTTTGAACAAAAATACCTGATCCAAGAATTCTCAAATTTGTTTACAAAAAATTTGTTTACATTTCAATAAACATCTTATACCAATAACGGAATAGATCCTAAAATCGTCAGTGTTTCAAGAGACGCGAATATTTTTAATATTACAAAATCAATTTAAGAATTTTTTATCTCTATTTTTCATATAGAGAAACTGCTTTTTTAAATAGACGAGCTGCTTTTTCATTCAAAAAATGCCGTGAGATAAATTTCGCGACTGCAGAATGCGATTTGAAATTTATTGCACTTCAAAGTAAAACTTATGGCACTTAAAGTCGTGTTTCAGAATATGATCCATGCCATTTAGAATAGCATTTTAAGGTCGTTTCAAATATCCATCTCACAGCCATCCATACACTTTTCAAACATGTTCCGCGATAAGAGCAAGTAGTATGGAACGTGAGAAACGCTTAATATTGATGACCGTGTTTTCCTTATCTGTGGAATACGGTATGCATGACATCGAGAGGCACTAAAAGTCTCTCGGAAATTCGTATCCATAAATCTGTGCTCTTATATACACATATATATTTTTTTATTTAATATACATAAAATACACCTGATGTATGTCGATCGAATAAAATAAGTACAAAACTTGACTGGTCATGCATATATGCGTTTATTTCGATGTAGTAGGAATCCGAGATAGGAGATGAAATATTAATCCTTCCCGGTTCTATCGGTCTGCTAAAACTCATTCTCGAACTAACACGGATATATGCGTGTTACACGAAATGACCCTGATTTATGCGCTAAACCTAATAAATCACGAGTTTCTTGGGTGAACAGAAATACAACGAATGTTGAACGATCTCTTGGAGAAAGGCGTTTGATTGATGAAAATTTAATTACGTCGAAAGCTAATACATACGAGAAAATTTCGAAAATTATATAAATTTATTTTTACCAAATACTTATATTATATAATTAATTTTAATTGATATTTGTGGGTCCAAGACTTTTTTGGATTTTTTTTTCAATTATGTTGTGAAAAATTGTTTATAATAAATGTTTCTAAATGTTCATAAATCTTTTACAATCTTACTTTTAAATCACATAATCTTATTCTTTGGATTTTGATTTTGAAAGTGAAAAAGAAACTGTTAAATTACGTTAACAGCAAGCAGAGATACATTAATTTAGAATAAATCTGCGAATAATTTGAGAAAATTTTGTAACAAGTACTGAATTAAGGTTAATGTAACATAATCCATGTATCTTCTGTACTCTATATCACTTTTTGCTTTCTTCTCCGCTAACTTCTCTTCCGCAGGAAGATACATTTTATCTTCGATCAGAAAATGGCTGGTATATTGCTTTCCGCTACATTTCCATGGCGTGAACATTTTTACGTAATTAACCTACGTTTTATCTGAGCACAATAATTAGAGTGCCCTGAGCGGGGATATTAACTTTTAATTAAACTCGCCAAGAAGGACAGAGTAGCAAGAATTCTTCTTTTACAAGAAGTTAAATATTGAAGAGAGAAAAACGCAAACAGAATAGATCTGATTCAAAGTGAAAGCTTTTTGTCGTAAATATTTCACAGTGTCCATTTAATAAACTTCTCTGTAGCGTTTCTAACTACAGTAGTCATTATTTCAGTATGATATCACGAACATTTCATTTATCATAAACAGCAGTAACAATGGTTGAAAGATATCTTTAATACATACTTTTTCTCAACGTCACAAAATTGTAATTGTACTATCTTGTTTCATCTGTTTGTCATTAAAAATTAATAATTCCTTCCTTCTCTCTCTCTCTCTCTCTCTCTCTCTCTCTCTTTCTCTTCATTTCCCGCACTAATATATTTACACCGTTGAAACATGTATTATAATGCTTGTGGTTGTCAGCAGTTATTAACATTAATGCATGTAAATATTAAATATCGAATATCCTGCTTGTATTATAATAATTACGGGAAACTTCCTTTCATAAATTTTAAAGCTAAGTTAGCAAGGCGTACAATGTCGAGAAACGTTGAAAACTCGTTGTGACTGACGATCTCCGGTAAAAGATAGAATACACAAGGCACAAATAAATCTGCGAAAGTTGCCCATGGTCAAAAGGATATCCGGTCTTTCTGAGACATCCTGCGCACTATTATCGGCATGCAAGCGAAAGAAAACGCATTACACGTCTGATGCATAATACTCGGCAACAACCTGTGCGCCTACGTAAATTCACGGAGGCACAAATCTCGTGTGCGTTATGACTGGCGAACGCGACAAGCGGAATAGATACGATCTTCCCGGATGGCGGGAGCCGGTTCCAGGACCATTTCATGCGCGATTTAACCGCGATTTGTCCACACCCCTGCACAATGGCGAGGGATCGGTGCTCGTCGTCGTCGTTGGATGTCCCTTTCGTGGCACGGGTGAGATTGACACGACGAAAAGTCGCGTTCAGTCGTCCAACCGGAACCACTCAACCGGAAGTCGAGACCTCGACGGACCGTGCCCGGTTGGATGTCCGTCACCGTGCTACTCTCCCGCCCAGTTCCAGAACGCGTAATGGCTTTCGATGATAAGCTATTATTTAATAATTTCAAAGAGTGGTAGTTGCACTAATCTAGCAGGAGTGAAATTTTTATTCTTAGAGAATAAAAAATCACTTCAAGTCAATTTTTAATTTCTGAGGAGAGAATAATTTTATTCTCTGAAAGAAAAGACTAAAGGCAGGTAAATATTAAGTTTAGCCCTCTCTATATCCAATCTTGATGAAATTAAGCTCATTCAATGTGTTTTTGCACAAAAACGAATGGATCTGGCAGAAAAAAGTGCTCTGCCTCGAAGCGAGATTTTAATCATTAAAATTGATCTTTTAAGAAATTCGCTTCTTGAAGGAGTCAAGTGAAATTCATTCTTGCCGGACTGGCGGCAATTGTTATGTTTCTTGGAGAAATTTCACTCCTAAAAATTTAGAGTGAACTTTTGAGTAAGGGAATGTAAAAAAATTATTTTTGAATTTGCAGTTCAAAGTTTTACATTGGTATAATTTATGATAAGTGATGTCGCTTTAAATCATCTTAAGCTGTAAAAAATTGATTGCCAATCATAGTTGTTTATTCTTTTTATATTTCAACTGTGATCGATCAATTTCTTACGATTTAAGACTTAAGATAGCTTAGGTAAATTATCGTAGAAATGAGATTTCATGTATACCCGAATATGTTAAACCACTGCAAATGATTTTCGAAGTAAATTAGATGATGCATGTTCGCGGAATTGCTGCGGAATTGCGCAGCTTGTTTAATTTGAGCATTGAATTAAGCGATAGTGAGCCGGCTCGCGTTCTGTAATTAGAATATCATTATATCAATGACAGGGCTCGCTCTCTGCATAAACCAACTAACAGGCCACGTGGTTACGATTTCTAGATTATACGATCAGGCGCTTTGACGCCACTTGTCATTAGGCTGCCTGGTATGAAACTATGTGCGTGAGTTTGAATGTTTGAACACGAAAATTCATAATAGGTACAATAACGCCATACATTTTCGCTTATTGTGATCAACGATAAATTAAATTCATAAATTGCGATAAAGGACTGCTTGTAATTTCAATAGACAGTTTCAATAGACGGTTTCTAAACATTTTGATATGTTCATAGTTTCAATTAATTAATTTTGTCCATAAATAAATGGAGAGAAATTATTGATACTTTTATTAAATGCATTTAATCTTTATTTTTATTTAAGCATCTATGAAGTTTTGTACATCATTTAAATTCATAATATCGAATTATAATTCGATTTTATGTAGTTGTTTTTAATCTTAATTTCTGTTAGTCGTCACTGCTCTTATTTAATGCATCGTTAATTTAACTACAAACAATAAAACTAAGTAATTATTATCGGATAAATTATATGATAATTTATTTAATGGATAAACGAAAGTCTAAGAGAATAAGAACTCGAAAGAATAAAAGAATAAGAATGAGCTGAAGTTTATCGAAAGGTAAAACAACTCAATCTTAATTTAAAAAATTAATATTAAATTTGATTAAAATTTAATTTATTATTTACTAAGTGCATACGTTATAATAAATTATTTATTTTGAAATAGTTTAATCACAAAAATGAATTGATTTTAACATATAAGAAAAGTGTATTTTAATTTATGTGATCGGGTTACCATTGTTCTTTTAATATCTATAACAGTATAAACTCACGAAATTGAGTAAAACTCAAGTTCAAAATTCTTCGATCGCAGATCGTGTCGAATCTCATCGTCACACCGCCTTTCTTTTCAAGCTGAATCGAATCGCTATATTCGACGGGAGTAAAGGAAACATAGAAGCGCCCACATTTATGTCGCAGTCCACATCCGAAATGTATACCGTGGTCCGTTGGTATATCGCGAGTCGGTTCGCCGACCACGTGTTTCGCCTATGTTTAGAAAACGTGCCGGACGTTGTTGTCCCTTGGCCGGTGCACCCACGTCGACCAGGCGCCGATCTAAACTCGGAATGGATAAACAACCAGCGGGTATATCGTACCTTCCGCTTTGTAAACCCGCCGTCGGAGCGTACACCACCGGAGAGAGGATTTTATTTCAGCGTGGGCGGCGTTGCCGATTGCAATCCTGTGCGACGGACTTGGACCATTGTTCCGAGAGGTCGTGAAGTCATACCGGCCGTCATGTCGGCGTCATCTCGACGATGACGCTGGATTTAGTTTCCTAATTGCATCATCTTCTCATCAAGGATGAAGACGGTAACGCGACCGGTGACTCACAAGGAAACCTCGTAAAATGTCAAATTCTTGATTTTGATGAAACTTTGAAGGGTTTTTGTGATCTCAATTGCGACACAAAAATGATTTTGGGGAATGAAATTATCTCTCGTGTATGAAACAGTTTTTTTTATATCTTAAAAATTATTCAAGATATCAAAAATTGTTTTATATAAAAGTTTTACGAATGAATGACCTTTATTTATTCACGTCAATAATATTGTTAAAAAATAATTATTTTCGAAAATTAAAAAAAATTTTTTTTAATATTCACTTTATTAACGTAGAAGAATAGAGGTAATTTTATTATAAAAAAATGTTTATATTTGTAACAGCTTTTAAGATATAAAAAAATAGGAAACTTTAAAAGATTATTTTACCCCTCAAATTCTTTTTTAGAACTGATATTTTCTAAATTTATCTATTTACGTAATTTTTATATATATAAAAAGCTTCATTAAAATCAGAATTTCGCGAAGTTCCCTTTTCGACGAATCGAGGATTCGAGTGAAAGATGTAAGCTTTATACACACATTTCCATGTATTTCAATTTATCCATGAAATTCCACTTTCCTTACGCCATTACTACGGATTAAGGAGTACCTTAGCGAATCGTTAGATTGTAAATGTTGTAAATGTATTTGCAGCTTTCAAATTAAACCGTACATCAAATTAGGTGAAAAAAATGTAGACGCATTTATCTACATTTATCCGGGGAGGTTGACAAACGAGAATAATTATTAACATTAGTTTCGCGAATCTCTCATGTTTGTCACGTTTGTCCGTTTACAGCGTCCATTTAATTCCGCGGTCTCTCATTTTGCTCTTTTAATTCCGATTCAATTTCATTCTCGCGAATGCGAGTATGCGTATGGAGGAAAACTCGCTCTGTGTGACTTTGTCATAAAATTCTGCGTACCGCAACGAGTGACGCATTTTCCTGTGATCAAAATCTCATTTCGCGCATAATCGCGTCGAACGATAACAATAATCAGAGCGATAAAATCGCACGTATAAACAATGAACAAACGTAGGTAGTCACGCATTCAGAATCGTCGTCAACCGCAAATATTCGGCGTCACGGTGCGGTTTTACGCGCGCATTTTGTTACATCTGCATGCAATCAATTATCCAAAAGAGCATCGTTTGTTTGCGATAATGAGAGAAAGAGAGGGAGAGGGAGAGACCCAATGCGGCATCGGGTCGTCGTGCGTGCACGAAATGTAAATGCACGCACCGGTGCATCTCGTGACGCGCCGTATTGTATCGCCGCGGGAAAATGGCTTGTAAAAAAAACTGCGTGGTTCCTCTCGCCTCATATTGGCATTCCGATTCCTCGCGAATTATTCGCTTCCGTGAGATGCCTATAGCATGAGGGAATAAATAAGGATCGATGTCGTTGTCAGCCTAAATCTTCCCAAGAGAGAGAAATTTTTTTAGTTGTGACTCTCGGTGAAAATTTTCCCCTGAGAGTTTTCTAGGCTTCGACTTGCAAAATATAGCATATTTTCATACAGTTTTTAATTCTATTTTTATATTTATTTCTCTTTTTTTTAACTCTATGATTTTATAGTTATTTCTTACAAAATATTCCATGTATTTATTATTTACATCATAGGTGTTGCTACTCCGCAATTTCATGAAGTTTCCTAAAATTCTCTCAATATATTGGATGTTTCATAGGAAAGATTGCTGAAATTAATCAGTTGTCATTTTTAAACAACACAAAGAATTAGAAAAATAAAATATTTCTTAACAGAAGACATTTGGCAGTTTTATTTTTACCTATATAAAATAAAGACGATAGGAAATATTTTTATCATTTAACAAATGTTTATAAAAATTTTTATTTCGCCAATCTTAGTAATATGTATTTTTTAAATGCTAAATTCTTAATAATATTTCGGAAATTGAAAAAAAAACTTTATTTAACATTTCTTTTGAATAAGAGAGATGTTAAATAATTTTTTTTTAATTTCCGAAGTATTATTCCCACATCCTTGGGACATCCTGTATATTTATGACAGGTTGAAAAACTTGCTCTACGTGCTTCGGAATAAAACAGATGCCGCGTGAAATATTTGGCACAGTCGAAAATACTCAAAAACATTCCTTTGTCTGAAAATATTTACTCTTTGTTGTTACCATACGCTATTACGAAGTAACCACAAACTTACGTGCGTTCGTCAACGGTACGTAATTCTATTCGCTTTTCTTCTTTATTTCCGCTCCGTTCTTTACCCCTAAGCGGTCGTCGATCTCCGGCTCTTCAAGGCCCGCCGAAGGGACGCATTCGTATGCGACGCGGCAGGTGAAGAGATACAAAGTTTGGTCGTGAGGGAATTAAGAGCGGTAAAGTGGGATTCTCGATAGGTGGCAGCGAGAATGGGACTGGAATTTTTCACTCGATATCAATTGCCGTCATATCTTCTGACGAGAGATAGGGGTGAACTACAGTTCACATAAATTATTACTCTAATCGCTCTTTATCGCAAACGTCTTTACTTTTTTCTGAAACTGGAACTTTCTCTTTCTCTCTCTCTCTCTCTC